>NW_027397079.1:15293919-15341256 GCF_003265705.2 Callorhinus ursinus | reverse complement strand
GGGGCTCGATCCCAGGACCCTGGGACCATGACCTGAGCCGAAGGCAGACGCTTAACGACTGAGCCATCCAGGCACCCTGGGTGGTTTTTATTTTCTTCTTTGTATTTTCCTAGATTTTTTTTCAGTGATTATTATTTTTATAAACAGAGACAAAAATGTTAAATATTATTTTAAAAAGAAACTTTCTTATGGCCTGGCTTCATAGAAAGACATTCAGCAGGGTTTGTGTAGTTTATTTTGCTCTGAAGTCTGTCTTCTGTAAGAAACGTTGTGGTTAGTCTGTGAAAGGGATCTGTTACGACCCTTGGTGAACCTGCTTTGGCATGCTATATACCAAAGACAGTGGAATCATGAGCTTTATAACTGACTCAGTCATATAAATAGAATGCAAATGAGCAGCTTTCTGTGGCTCTAAAAGTACATGAGGCAGTGTGATGTCACTGAGAGATCCAGGCTTTGGGGGAAGACTGACTGACATTTGATTCCTAACTCTGCTGTTTATTAGCCATATGACTTAGGACAATGTAACTGACCTCCAAGTACAGATTTCCTTTTCTTGGAAAGGAGAGGTTGCCAACCACCTTATGTTATCCCTATAGAGTGATCAAAATACTTGAAAGTGGTAAGTTATGTAAGCTGTCTATCCACCAGGACTGAGCTCAGGCAGGAGCTCTGCATATGTTCACTGCAGGCATGCGTGCTAAGGGAGAGTGGGTGGTGGGGCTGGAACAAGGAGCAGGCTCAACCTTTCCAGGCTCTGAAAAGCTGCTTACTTTCATCAGCAAGAAAGGGAGTGGATAGTTTCAATTTACCCTCTGCCCGACTGCCTGTGATTGACTAACTTGGGAGCACAGGTGGGCTAACTGAAAGAGAAGGATGAGAAGAATCCGGGTACCTTCCCCTCTTCCCCCTCAGAGCCCAGTTCCTCCAAATACGAATGTGAGTAAGTCTCCAGTTACCATCTATTCCTACAGTTAGATGGGAAAACGCAGAATAGGAAAGTGGCGTACACAGATTTATAATATTAGGAAGCAGGTATACTCAAGTGGAGGCAACCCAGGAAGTGCTCTAGCATGGCATTTGCTTTCCTATCTGTTCTCTAGTTTAGTTTGGAAGATGCCTTCACTTAAGAGAAATTCCAGCACGTCCCAGGTGGGTGAAACTTAAGAGCAATAAAAGAGACAACCTTGCAGTTAGAAAAGAACTTTCTAAACTCTGTCACCATAGGAAGGTCCTATGGCTCATTTCTGTCCCTGTCCATGTTCTTCGCCCAGCATCACCAGGAGGCTCGTGGAATCCCAGGTGCACAGGTAATATGTGCTGAGCCATCACTACGGCTCCCAGGGCAAATTGTGTACACCTCTTCCCAACCCAGCAAGACTGGTGACATCATGCTGATAGCCTGACATCAGCTGTGCTGGTAGTACTTATTACCAACAGGGCACTGCACAGGTGCTTTAGAGTTAGACGAGTTTGGATTTGTAGCCTGGATTCCCAATCCCATTAGCTTTGTACCATGAATAAGGACCATGTGCTGTCATGAATCTTAGACCCCTCAACTATGAAATCAGGGGGAATGTACTCATCTTTAAGGTCATCATCTGTATGAAAAGTGCTTAGCATACTACTGGAGAAATAAGGGAGGTTCAAGTATTATTAAGTTCACTTTCCCTCAGGGGGCTGAAGCCTTGCTAGAATTTTCTAGGGAGCTCTGTTAGCTGTTCCCTATGATTTTAAGGGAGCAAGGGATAAAGCATGTAGGAAGGAATCAACCACAGCTCTTATCTCCAACAGAGAATTGCAGGAGGCTCAGCCATGGCTACACATGGCCAGTGGACCACTGCCCTGAGGTGCTATTCATCCCACAGTCCACTCCCATGTTCCTACGTGATGTCCAAGTTTGCCATACCTGAAATACTTCCAACCAGCCAAAGTCTTACAGCCTTCAGTGCCTGGAATATGGGGCAAGTTATTCCATAAAGTGAGGTTATTCGTCAATTTTCAAACCTTCTGAATCCGTTAGAAAAGAAAGAATAAGATGAGTGTGTGTGTGTGTGTGTGTGTGTGTGTGTGTGAGAGAGAGAGAGAGAGAGAGAGAGAGAGAGAGAGGGAGAGAGGGAGGGAGAGGGGGGGGGGGGGGGGGGGGGGGGGGGGTGGGTGGGAAGGGAGGGAGGGAGGAAACAAGAGGAAGGAAGGAAGGAGGGAAAAAAGGAGAGAAAGAGAAAGAAGAAGAAGAAGAAAGTACACAACTCTTTATTGTTGGTTTCCCTGATGTAATCTATTATGTCTGGGAATGACAGTCTTGCAGAAACATCTGGGACTCATCATCTGCCTTCTGCTACACCAGAGAAGAGATGATTTCTGGATATTAATCTAACATGGGGGCACTCTATCAGCCTACCAAAGGGAACAGCAGGCTCTTCTAATTTATTGTGCCAGATGAGAGAATTTAGAGATTGGAGGGAAAGTTTTCATTGCAACGTCAAGGTGGGAGTCCTCGGTGTTCTCCCCATCCAGATAAGCACGAGCTCCATCTGTTTCAGGGAAGACTCAAACTGTGGAAAACAAGCTGAATTCTTTGTTTTGCACATACACTCGAAAGAATAGATAAAATTTCAAGGACTGTTGAGACATCAGGCAGCTGGGGTAAGAACAAAGTCTCGTTTTCTAGACTCAGTCAAGCCGTTTACAACTGAGATTCTCTCCTGTAGATACTGATGATTACTAATAGTTTAAAAAGAATCACCTACAGGAAAGACAGACATTCAATTAACCTCTAGCGGAAATAAATTGATTCAAGTAGAAGATCACAGTCTAGAACTGACAATGACTTTACTAGCATGGTTCATTTAGAGTTCACTTTGATCTCAACAGGTCTTGGGAAAATTCTAAAATTACTTCTGTGATGCCTCAATTTCCTTTAAAAAAGGAAGAGAGCTGCAATTTCAGAGAGCCTCTAGGAGAATGATCAATGTATAAATAGATGATTAATAACCATAATAGACATCAGCATAATTGCCAGGAACCCTCATCTTTGCTCCCTGCACGCATAGAAAAGATGGTGTCAAGTCAAAAGGCAGCAGAAAGAAGTGATCTTTTCTTTTGAATGATTTTTAAAAATGAAATATTTATAGTATTTTTAAAAAACAATCATTTGCTTATTGCCAGGAAATTCATTTGACAATTATTTTATTTTATTTTATTTTATTTCATCATATTTTTTAGAGAGGGAGAGAGGCAGAGAGAGAGAATCCTAAGCAGAGTCCACACCCAGTGCGGAATCCACAGCGGAGCTCAGTCTCAGGACCCTGAGATCACAACCTGAGCTGAAATTAAGAGTCGGACGCCTACTGACAGAGCCACCCGGGTGCCCCAGTGGTTATTTTAAATTAGGAAGAAAGGTCTCCGGATTTTATGTGTTAAAAATGGTGTTTATTGGGGGCATGGAACCAAAAGCTCTCATTTTATTGAAGCTTATGACATATATTCAGCTATTAACCTTTAACAGTGAAAACAGAATACTCCTTCTAAGTTCTAGAATTCAATGAGAATCTAAACACTTTCCCCCAATATTCTTTTATTACAGACAATTTCTGGTTCAGTGAGAGTGCACCGCATTACAAGACAACATTTGAAACACTGGGGAGAAATACTTCTTAAAGTATTTATCATCCTATGGGGTTTTAATTTTCTGCTGACTGTTACAACTTGAGAAGAGAGGGCCTCACTCGGGGGGGGGGGCGGGTAAAGCTATTTATGAATAGTTTGTGATTTGGAGCAGCTGCTTTTCACGATATATCATCCTTTCTTGATAACCACAGTTTCACAAAAAGCTACCACTAATAAGCAGGTGCATACTAAACAAATTGCAGCAAAGCTGTTACCTTGAAAGAAAGATGTCAAATAAAAAGCTCCTCCAGGTTTGAGTATCCTTGAGTTTCTTCATTATGGGAGAATAATAAATCTGAAAACCTGTTGCATCTTGGGAATCTACTGTTACTAAGAGAGAAGAATACTGTCAAGTAGTTTCCGTGTAGCTTTCACTCTGCGCTAAAATGAAAAACATCTCATATGAGATGTTGCATCCTCATGGGAATTAGAAAGGCTTTCATTCAACCCATACAAACAGGATGAAAATATCTGGATTGTATTGTAAACATTTCCCCACCACGCTGGAGACCAAATCATACTTACCTTGTGCTTGGGTACTCGACAATGGGAAAGTAGAAACCATTATGAATTTGAATATGCTCTTCCTGGCCATCCAGATGAAAAAGACATATAAGCAAAATAATTAGTTTCTCTCAAAATATTTATGATTAGAAATGACTAATCCACTTTCCCATGGTGTACTTCTGGAGGTGAAGTCAAGAAATCTTTTACCATCCTACTGTTTTATTAAAACTTAATTAGGAGATGTGTGATACCTTTCTCTGCTAAAGACTCAGCCAATAGGCAGGATCACTTCATAGAGTATACCCTGGAACCCAGCCCTTGAATGCAAATAGTACGATTGCAAAGGTACCAAATGAAAGTGACCTTTAAGTGTGTTAGAAAATAAATTCTAGGATGACTACCAGCAGGAGCATAAGTGGACGTGGCAAATAGTGAAGGGAAATTTGACAATGTATTTTAAAAGCCTTATGCGTGCATATAGCTTTTGACCTAGGAATTCTAATTCCAGGAAACATTCAGATTTCTTCATGGATGTTTGCTGCAGCCTAAAAATTCAACATCAGGAAAGTGTTTAAAGAAACGTCCGACAATGAGGAACAGAAGGAAAATGATTCAAGGAAAGAACTATTGTGCAGCCATTTGGAGCAACGTGGCAGGAGAAAACGTGAAGTCATGACAAACGTTCGTGATAACTATGAGAAAAAAGCAAGTTACAAAGGAGTTTGGACTGTATGGTCCCAATTTTGCTTAAATATATATATATGTAATGTTAAAAGGACATGCGGTCTTTCAAAATAATACTTGTGATTATCTTTGGGTGATGTGATGATAGTTAGTTCTTCTTTGCTTCTTTTCTGCTTTCCTATAATTTTCCTAGGATAATAAACATACATTAGTCTTTAATCAAAAAATGATCATAAATGTTAGTATCAGTGAGGCATAAAAAACAGACCAGACATTCCAAGTGTTTATCCCCTACCCATGAATAGCTCCCTAGTTAATGTACCACCGCACCTGAGCTGCGTGGACAGTGAGTGCATATGCGTGTTGTTGGGACCTCTCAGGCACGCAAGGGCAGTGCCAAGGTGGTACACGGTCAGCAGTTCAAAGCAAAGCTAGAGGTGGTCCAGGATAGATTTGTGTTATAAGCCTAATCCTGATTTTACTCAAGTTATCTTTTAAAGATACAAATATGTTCTATCTCAAATACTTTTCAAACTTCAGTCATTTTGTTTTAAAAATTACTGAGAACAATGCCCCACAACGATGTATCAGTACCACAGCTGCAAGATTCTCCTTAGAAGCTTCTTGAAAGAATGGACCTCTGTTTCAAAGGCTCTTCATTTAGGTATTTCAAGTTTGAAACAAAACAACAAATGAGTATCAGGTGACTAAGATGCGTCTAAGACTTTGTCAAGGTCAACCCAATGCTTACATTCCTCCTACAGCCCCTGCGCAGGCATTCACTTGTTCACGTGTGCGTTCATTCATTCGTAAACATCCCTGTCTGCATCAGCACGGAAATGCAAAGAGGACAAAGACACAGTCCTCCCACCCTCTTCCACTCCCCCACCAGCAAGAAGCTCCTTACAGACAGATGGAGCAGGCAGACACCGAAGCAGACTATGGTGAGATTATATAGAAGGTCATGATCACCAGCATCCTCCCATTGTTTAGTCTTTTGTAATGTAAATCTCTTTGGGAAGGAGAAGTTTTCTAGATTGGCATTGGCTTTCCTCCTGAGTGTGAGAGACAAAGCTGTAAGATAAACTGATGGACAGGAAACGGAAAAGAGGCCCAAGACAAATTCACCTGCTTCCCATGTTGCCACGGGGCAGGCTTGGGTATGGCTTCTAAAGAACCATATTTACAGAGGTGAATGCGGCTTTGAATCCAGAAGCAGTGGCTCTAGGGGTCTGTGTTGGTGGAGAGGCTAGCATGTTATTCATATGTACTGGAAATCTTTCCATTTCCAGATAGTCATTGGAAGACCCAAGGATAAGGCTTTCAGTTTAAATAGGAGTCTTGTAATTGTAAGAAGGAATTTTTTTTTAAAGATTTCATGTGCTTGGAAAATGTTAGTTGTTGTAAAGGATGTCTCAGTAGAATGCTCTTCATCTTGGCCATGACATAACTTCACGTTTGGCTTTTTAGAACTATGTCTGAGGGGGAAAAAGTGAAAAAAAAGAATGTTCCCCGATTCCTGAAGGCCATTCTAAGAAATCACCAACAAACTTGAAGCTACTTCTTTTTGGAGGGGAAAGGGCCGGTAGTGATGGAAACAGACTCAATCTTAGGGAGTTTTTTCAAAATACCCATAGCTGAGCACCACTCTAGACTTAATTGAATCAAAATCCTGACCGAATAGGGTCTCCTTGGGGGCCAAGCAGAGATACTTTGAAAAAGTTTCTCTGGTAACTAATTCATGCCACCCATTCACTGATGAGAACTATCGCCCTACACAACCTAGATGGTGACTAATAGTCCACAGGAATTAAGTTGTCAGTTGGAAAGAAAAGGTTATATGCAAAGACTAGGAGTAGAACATTTAGTCAAATGGAAAACCAAGATCTCATGACGTTCAGCTCATTAATTTATGTGGCAAATATTTATGGAGAGCTTCATATGGGCCAGGCGCTGCAGAAGGCTTCGCAGGTACAAGGAGGACCCAGAGAGCCTCTGTCCCGGTCATCCCAGAGCTTATGTTCACACAGAGAGGAGAGGGAAGCCGAAGGCAGAGTGGCTGCTCTGGTTCGTCCCCCGCCCGCCCTGCAAACCAGGGCCTTTGCTGCCAGGGCGTGCCATCACTCAGGCCACAGATGGGCTCTCATCCAGAATTGCCTCAGCTGAAAAGACCACACCAATCCCGGCTGCCCTTCTTTCTCAGGGCAGCCTGCCTCCAGTGACCGACAGATGGTGGGAGTGTAAAGGCCTGCCGCCCTGGCCCCATCAGGAGACCAGAGCACTCTGCAGTCACCTGGGTTGGGAGCCTCCTCTGGGGAGCCACTGAGGAACCTGCTGAGCCTGCATCACAGGAGAAAGGAGAAAAGACCAGGCCCTCATAATCGGAAGCCAGACTGGCACTCACAGCTGGGCCACGTTATTCTCCCGAGGGACATAAATAACTTCACAGAATACCACACAAATGATGAGGCTACTCTGAGATCATAATAAAACGAGATGAAGCAAGCCCTCTTCACAGTTTCATTTAAGCATAAAGACAAGGTCACCGTGCCACTCGGACCATAACAAATTCTCCCCTCACCCCTTCTTGGCCAGAGTGAGCGGCTGCTACTTCTTCACCGGTTACAGCCATATCTTCATTCTACCCTCTCCTGCCAGGGGTAAGATTTAAGGAGATGCATCATAGACATGCTGCCATTTTGTTTTCTAGATTGCTCTAGCCGCGTGCAATCTAGCGGGAACCTTAGGTCTTCTCCCAACTCTCCTAACCGAAGTCCAAATGCTATCTACTGGCGTCTTTCTAACCCTCATACTGAGAGGCCTGTGGTTCTCCACGGTGTGCATCTTACACTCTGCAGCGAGTCATAGACTCGATCTGCGGAACCCCAGGTATGTTGTTCCTGGTGGTCTTTAGCTGAAGAGGATTGACAGAGCCCAACCTCTCCTTGGCCATGCTTGTTTCTTCCCCTTCTCTTCTCAGGGGGACCGATCCCATGAGCATTCCCTCCAATACAAATCTTCATCTGAGTTTGCATCCCAGGGAACCTAACCAGTGACAAGAGAACAGCCCCACCTCTGAGCAGGAAGCGTCAGGCCTTCTGCAGCCTCTGCAAGCCAAGGAAGATTCTTTCGATCCAGGTCAGTGAAACCTGAAGATTGAATAGTGGTGAATGGGTCCTAGGATGGGGCAGCAGGGGCAGGAGAGAATGCTCCATTCGATCTGCTAGGTTTTGAAATGATCTGGAGGCCACAAGGAGCCCAGGGAAAGGTTCAGGCTGGAGCACTGGAAGGCAGGAATGGGAGGTAAAGGGACCAGATCAAGAGGCACCTTACAGGCTGTAGTAAAGAGTTGGATCTCACTGACCTAATTTTGACCAGTGAAAGGATTTAAGCAGGGGAGTAATAGACTCAGACTTGTATTTTGGGTTCAGAGTTGGATTTAGTATTTAGCCATTTCAAATCAAACATAAAATACAGGAAGATCAGGGCATCTTGACATTAGTGACTCTGATATGGTAACTCAGCACAAAATTATAGGTTTTTCAGAAGCCTTAAAAATCCTTTTGGCATCTTCTCTACCTAAATGACTTTGTGGGGGATACTTTCAAGTCTACCAGCAGAACGGCAGGTGGGTGTGAGTGTCAGAAGCAGTGAGTGCAGGAACATTAAGAAGGAAAAAGGGTCTGTGGGCATCACAGCATTACACCAATAAGGAGCAGACCTCCCTGCCAGGCTCTGTGAGGTGGCATGAGCGCAAAGCCTTCCCACCTTCAGGACCCTTGTGATCCAGCTGCGGGCCCACGATACGTACATGGGAAAGGGAAGAAAAGCAAAGAACACAAGAGTGTTCAAATGACTGGAAGGGCATGGGCTAAGAGGGCTTACTATTCAAAGGTAGACTTAAGACAATAATTGGAAGCAAGGATATACGGTGGCTCCATCCATAGACAAAGGCATAAAGACTAACACACGACAAACACACGAAGGGCGGCACCTTCCCATGATTGGTTTTAATGTTCTGTAGCAAAATCAGGTTAGAAAAATGTATATGTAATGTTAGCCCCCTCCTTCCGCCACATGCACTCACAGCATTTATGATGTTCAGTCTAAAGGAAGATTAATGAGATATACTCTCTGTCTTGCAAATGTATCTTTGCCACTCCTGCTTCTAACGTGCCGCGGGAATACTCTTCAGGTCCCTCTGTCCTTACATTCTTGAAAGGTCCAGCTTAAATCCTAAGTGTCTGTAAGAATCCATCTGCCCAAATAGTACCACAATCATAAGCCATCTGCCCTGAGCCTGCCCAATAGCACAGCACTGGTTTTGTACCTTACCTAGCGTGTGTGGTTTGCATGGGTCTCCTGCAATCGTAATCCTCACAGACGCCATTGTGAGGGAGGCAAGGCAGAATCTAGCCCCATTTTTCTAACAGACCATAGCGCTGAACCTCAGAGGGCAGATGAGTGAAGCTGGTTGCCAAATCCCACAGTTGGTGAGCAGGTGGGATAGTTCTGGAACCTGGAGCTGCTCCAGGAGGGTGTACTTTCCCATGCTATCTTGAGCATTTTGCAACCTGGTTGTATTGCTACTTTTCCAGGTGTAAGGGTGACCTTCCCTTTTGAACCCCCTAGAAGACAATGAGCATGTCTTTCACTTTGTGCTCCCAGAACACACCAAGATGCCTTGCAGCCAAGATGAAAGCACTGCTCAGAATACCTGTTGTACCAAAATTAACATTCGAATGATATTACAGTACATGCAGGTATATTTTTGTTTAACCTTTCCTCTGACTTAGGTTCCTTCCTCAAATGGTATATTATTAATACTTGAATTTAGAGAAACAGTATTCAGGATACTATTAAATTTAAACCTCATTGATTTAGCTAGCTTTGCAAAAACCTAGTCTTTAACATCAAAACAAAAATAGTCTACGACAATGGGCCCTAAATTTTGAAAATGCATCCCCTTTAATGGACTACCTTTTGGGGGGTAATATTTTTTAAAGTCTATGATTTAGGGGCACCTGGATGGCTCAGTCGGTTGAGCGTCTGACTCTTGGTTTCAGCTCAAGTCATGATCTCAGGTTCCTGAGATTGAGCCCCTGGGCCTAGGCTACATGCTCAGCAGGGCGTGTGTTTCTCTCCTCTGTCCCTCCCCCTGCTCATGTGCTCACTCGCACTCTCTCTAAAATAAAATAAATCTTTAAAAAAAAAATAAAGTCTCTGATTTGGACATATTTACTACAAATTATGATAAGGATTAATCAAACTCTACATGAATTGACAAGAACTAGATTTCTAGGTACAGTAAGAACTGTCTGAAGATTCCACTTAGATTCTGAGGAAGAATGAGTTAATTGTGACAAATCATTTGGGGAGAATGTTTAAGTTCTGCAGCAACGAATAAGGAGAATAAATCAAGCACCAGTTTATAAAGGCTACAGAGGATTCATTTGTCTCCCCTTCATGATGGCTTTTACTCTGGGCCTAAAGAAAGAGACAACCCTTACCTTTAATCTTGGCTTTTCCCCATCATAACCCTCTTATAACGAAGAAATTTTGGATTGCACTTTATTGAGACCAGGAGAACATTTTTGCTCTGGAAAGCAAGAAACACACTGATCTGCAACTTGAAAAATTAACAAGCTTTCCTTTTTTTTTTTTTTTTAAAGATTTTATTTATTTGAGAGAGAGAATGATGAGAGGGAGGAAGGTCAGAGGGAGAAGCAGACTCAATCCCGATGAGTCTGATGCGGGACTCGATCCCGGGACTCCAGGATCATGACCTGAGCCAAAGGCAGTCGCTTAACCAACTGAGCCACCCAGGCACCCCATCAAGCCTTTCTATACTCAAGAGAAATCTGCAGGCTCCAGAGTTTAGCCCCCAGAAGAGGTGAAGAGGCCAGAAAGGAAGTCATAACACAGAGGATGCACCTAAGTCTCCGTGCACGACCTTTCTTCTGTTCATTGTATTCTTAAACATTTCGTTTTTTCAGAAACAATGTTCTGACTTTAAAACAGTATGTGCTTCTTGTAGAATAATTGGAACACACAAAAAGACTAAAATTAAGAGGTGTATATTCATAGAGGCAAGACTTTCAAGTTCGGATTTGGAGGATACTAGGTAACACCACATCTCCCAGTGGGAACTTGACCTTGCAGTCATTTGGTTCACCCTGAGCCAAACCACGCCCCAGGACAGGACTCCAATCCCGGCTTCTGAACCCTGGTGCCACAGAGAAAACCATCGTTCCAGACACTCCTGTTGAAGACCCCATCCCCGACACGGCAGGTCAACTAGAGCTCAGGAGATTTTTGGTGTTATGTCAACCCAGGGCACAACTCATTTTTTTATTTAATTTTTTTTCCGGCTAACCTGAGTATTCGGAAGTAATAGCAAGTAGTTTGTCAGTAGAATTCCCTGGCTAAGCTTTTAAACTACCCACAGTACAGCTACTAAATGAGTTAGCTATAGGTTGTAGGAAGATAGGAAAAAGGTTATCAAGAAATCAAAATCCAGGACTTGTTTTAAAAGGGTGTCGGGGGGGGAGAGAAATGAGAACATTAAAATGAAAAATTAGCTGCAGTCAAAATCTTACAGATGCAGAAAGGGAAGGAGCAGGAGATTGGGGGAAGAAATGACAAGAAGCAGAAAGAAAAACATGTGGCTACGATGGGGGGGAAAAACCTCAAAATCAAGACAGAGAAAATAAATTTTTTGTTATACTTCTGTGGAAAGTTTGCATAAACAATAGTCGGCTGTCTTTAGATTTAAGATATGGTTAAAAGGAAACATATTGTGGCCATGGTCATAAATACTCCCACCACTTCAGGGAGCCCTGCAGAAACACAGCCCTGGGGACACAGGGCCACAAACAGACTCTACACACTCACGGAGCGAGGTTGGCCCCTTTCCCACACAGCCAGCAGCTTTCCCTGCCCGGCACATTCAGTGGCTTTTGACCACCTCTTTTAACTCCTCTCCCATTTTTGTAGGCGCTGAGTGAAACCCAGTCCCCCCCCCACCCCCGCTCCCCATCACCGCCCTGGCCCAGAGGAGCGGGCTTCCACAATGCGTGGGCTCACAAGAAGGGACTAAAACTTCCCACTCAGCTTTTAATCTCATAACAACTTTTTGACGTTTCCAAAAGCCATCCCCTCCTTGCTGGTTTTCTTTTGAGAGAGAGAAGACACACTGAGGCCGAGCAGCTCGGCTAGCGAGCACATTTCCAGAAGGCTGCCTGGGTTAGAAGCAGGCCTGAGCAAAGTGCTCAAGGTTTTCGAAATCCTGCTGGGAGCCCATTGCTTGCACAGTGGAGCCTACTGAAGATTTCAGAGCTCTTAAGAGCCACTGAGAAACAATGACAAGAGGAGGGGTGTGTGTGTGTGTGTGTGTGTGTCCCCCCACCCCCCGAAGGTCCAGTAAATAGCATAAAAATGGCATAAATGTTTTAGCTGAGGTCATGGTCTTGGGCAGGAGTCTGAAGTCCTGACTTTAAGATAGGAATCAAGAACACAGGGTTGGGAATGATAAGTGTTGTACTATTAGAAAGGGAAAAGAAGCCATATTTTTGTCAGGGCATGGAAGTGGAAAGGGGTGTTCAGAGAAGCCCTTGTGCAAGAGAAGGCATTTGATCTGGACCTTGAAATATGGTTAAAATTTAGATATGCAGAGACTGGAACGGAGAGAAGGAAGTGGGGGCTTACCAAACGTAGGATCTATTACTAGTAAGTCAGCACACCCCTTTCCCTACCAGTACTGACAGTGTGACATAAGGAAAGATACATATTAAATGTTATCAGTAGTGGCCTTTCCCCCTCTGAACCTTAAAAATTTTAGAACAATCCTATCAGACCCGTTAAGTCCATTGATAAACTTATGATCTTCACTGTCCTGTCACATCAAGTATGCCACCTACTTAGGGTAAGTTGAGAAATCTTTCCATTTCTTTTCCCTTCCCTGTTTATCCATGATTACCTGATCAGTATTATAAGATGCCGTGGATGAACTGCTATTCATGTATACTGCAGTTGAACAATTAAGTAAATAGATGGCGGTGTTGGGTGCCTGGTTTCTCACTGCTGGAGTAGGGAAGGTTACAGATAAGCAGGCTAGAATGATCAACGTAGTCATGGATTAGAGTGGGATACATCAGTATGAACCCATATTTAGCTTACCAGAGATACAGGTGACTGCAGATAGAAATATTGATAGACATGCATATACGCAGGTGAGCATGCACACCTCGGTCTCCTGGCTCTGTCATCTGAGAGATCCTAGAAAGAATGGCTCTCCGGTGGGCGCTTGGGTGACTCAGTCAGTTAAGCGTCTGCCTTCATCTCAGGTCGTGATCCCAGGGTCCTGGGACTGGGTCCCGCATCAGACTCCTTACTCAGCTGGAAGTCTGCTTCTCTCTCTGCTTCCCCCACTCGTGCTATCTCTCTCTCAATCTCAAAAAAGTTAATAAAATCTTAAAAAAAAGATTGGCTCTCTGGTAGCAGTGGGCATGCCTGGTACCACTAGATCTTGGTTTCTAATACTATCTGCCAGTAAAAGAAACCATGCTCCTTGGAGAAGTGGCCGATTCTAAGACTGGGGCGGTATATATAAAATGAGCTTAGAGCATCTTATAGTGCCAGGAAGTTAGGAAGACAAGTAACAGTCACCTGCAATAATGGGGGTGTGTCAAAAGGGTACTGGAACCAACTGAAACAGCAATCAGTAGCAAATGCTGGGAAAACTCAAGGAATAACATAAATCAGGTAGTAATGGACTATAACCCAAAGTATAAAATAAATACCCATAAATCTATACTGATAAGAATAAATGATTGAATAAATGCGGAAGAAGAGACAAATCTGTACAGAAGAGGTCTAGATAATCTGTTTAGATTCTCTGCCCTAAGAGATGGAGCCTCACTCCTCATTCCTTATGTGGGAGCTGAGCCTAGTGACTTTCTTCCAAAGAGGACAGGGTGTAAGCCGAGAAAGAGTGACTTTCAAACATTACCTCAAGCGAGGTGATCAAAGTTAACGTCAGTGGTATAAGTTATATTAACAGTATTTACTCTCGATATGGTATGATGAGAATGGTACCTTACCTCTATGATCCCCCCTCCCAGTAACACATAACTCCAGCCTGATATTGAGAAAAGCATAGGTCATACCCAAATCGAGGGACATTGTACAAAATTCCTGACCAGTACCCTTCATAACTGTCAAGGTCATCAAAAACAAAGTCTAAGAAACCGTCTCAGGGCAGAGGAGACTAAGGAGACATAGCAGTTAAATGTAATGTGGTATCCTGGACGGGGCTCCTGCAACAGAAAAATGACGGGACAAACTGAGGAAATCTGAGTAAAAGTACTGCTTTAGTGAACAGTAACGTATCAATATTGGTTCATTAATTGCAAGCACTGTACCATACTAATGCAAGATGTTTAATGATGGGGAAACAGGAACTCTCTCTACTATTGTCACAATAATTCTGTAATTCAAAAACGATTCTAAAAGTTTTGCTTTAAAAACTCAATGGAAGTGCTTTAAATAAGCACTCTACAAAATATTCTGACTGCCAAAATCTTTAGGGATGTGTACACATTTGGTGGTGCTACCAATTAATTGGCTAGAACAAAAGTCAATTGTAAAAGATAACCTCTATCAGACCCATTTGCCTGACTTCTTAGGAGGCCAGCAGGCAACCCCTAAACCACCTAATTCGGTCCCTTTTGAAGGGACAGAGAAGGAAGCATGGGAGGACACTGTGGAAATGGAATCTTCTGTTTCCAAGGCCATCACTCTGTCTCTAGAAACCCTGATACTTTCCACGTCTGAATATCGATCCTTTGACATTCAGCACAGATGTCTTATGAGCTGCCATCAAATAACATAGGAAGGGGAAGAAAAGACCTTGTCATCTCCAATCCATTTAAGATTTGTAAACCTGTCGCATGCCCTGTCAACAATAACAAACTATGTGAAGCGACGCTGGGTGAGACAGACCGCTGGTACCTCGGCAATCTAGGGGAGTGGCAAATGGGGAAATGCTATGCTGGTGGAACATGTTTGAGAATGAGATTTGAAATGCTAGAACCCACGAAGCTGTTGTTAACTTTAAAGGAAGTGCCTTTCAGGGGGGATTCCCCCCCCCCATACACACACAACCTAGGGGTTAATAAAGAATGGCAGATGTTGGCTTGAAGCACAGGTATAAAAATGTTCAAAGATAATTTCCCAAGATAATAAATTCTCAACACATCATTAAAAGGGAGTCACACAGAAGTCAAACTATAGCCTCTTGCCTGACATCTCCTTTTGTTTCGTTGCCATTTGTAGACTATAGCGATACAGAGATCTTAGGTCTCATGCAGGATCTAGCTATCTATCATCTCTGGAAGTTGCCAGCGATTTATCAGACCTTTGATGAATCAGCTGGTGGCAGATTTCCATCCAAGTGTTGGAGAACAAACAGCTCTTAGTGCAAAGGTGAGTAGAAGTGAGATTGAGGGAAGACAGTGGCCTGTGGATCCAAGGAAGAGAGGGCAATATAAATAGGAAATTTAAAATACTAGCTATCAAGTGTAGCTACATACAGATTATGTATATAACTTATTAGCTATCCTACATTATAACATACATTTTATATCTATAATATATATGATATTATGTAAGTATATCAATACACAATACATACATATATGTAAAAATAATTATACAAATTTATACATACATAATTGAGACCAGGAAAGAGTCCAAACATTAGACAAGAAAGCATAACTACAGTCAACCAAACAAAAATTCTTGGTTAAGCATGGAGAAAAGAGTAACGAAGTGAAATAAACCCAAGGAACTAGAAAAGAAAAATAATGCGTGGAGCTTTATAACAAAGGAAGAGAAACAGGGGAAACAGGAAGCAGGGTGACCCAGGAGGAACGTGCTGGGTGGAATTTGGGGGCTGCCTAAGTAACCCATTTAAAGGGGCACCTACACAGGCCAATGCTGGTCGGAAGTCCGGGACCTTCCCTCCACCTGAGCCACAGACACTAGCCCAGAGTCCTCGCTCGTCACTGGACATCCGGAGGAAAGAATTCGCTCGTCATTGAACATCATCAGTTCAGTTTTGTCCCTCGAATTCCAAATCAACATCTTTGACCTTACTTCTCTTACCGAACGTATGGCATCTCCTTCTAACTCTTAACATCACACTTCTCATGCAGTTCTTTTAAGAAGATTCACCAGAAAACCCTGCTCAGCCTATCTGGAGGGCAGGTGCCTTGATTTTCCTTGAAACTGCCGTCTGGTGCAATGTGCTCTGTGAATACTCATCACACACACTTACTCCATGTGGTACATGATTAACTATTTGCTTTACAGGAAAAGTCTGGAGCCACCGGGCCCAAACAGGGGGCATATCATGAAATCCAAGTATTCCCACAGTAGGGATACAATTTCACAGTTAAATAAATTATTAAAGTCAGGTGAATACCTTCTTTGGCGAGGCTCTGCTTGGCTTTTCTTTATGGAGGAAAAAAATCCCACCACTCTAAACACTTAAAAATAAGTTAAAACCATACCATTTCCTTTGGAAAGAAAAGATTTTTTATGAACTGTGACCATTCTCTCAAAGGAGTCCGAATCCTGCCTTCCATCTTCTTATTAAAGTCACCACATTTCCTCCATGTGTCTGGCTCGCTGGATCGCTCTGAAGGGAACATACGGTTACCTTGCTTTTAGCACAGTAGCTTTTGGTCCTAGTGTAAAACCCACATATTCTTCCAGTACTCTTGTTCTCCCGAGCTTTGTGCTTGAAAAATGAAGTGGCTGAATTGAGACAATTGAAAGCACCTATAGACAAACGTACACAACTAAAATCAGATTTGTCCTTCAAAGTGGTCACCTTGGGTTCTCCACGCTTCTCCAAATGACACTGTCATCGGAGGTCCCCTTTGGGTATTGCCTTTCCAAGAAAATCAGCTCAACCTTATAGCTTCCTATTGTTTTTGACTAATCATGCTGTTTCCTAGCTTCATCGTTTGCTTGATGGCAGATTACTTTTGGTTTGCAAAAAGGGAGTCCATTCTCCAAGGGCAAAGATTTGCCACTGGGAAGGACAGCCAAGAGAGTATCGGATAGATTCTGAAGGCAGTGAAACATGGAGGAATTCCCAACTTGAGAATATGTGGCTAGCCCCCGGGTGTTCACTGGAAAGGGGATCACGTTTATTTGGGGATAGAAGTTGTGATTTGAGGGCTAACAAAACAGACCAACCCCACTGCTTTATGATTTCATAGAAAACACAATTCTGGGTGTCGTCCCTAAGCCTGACTTCTTTGAAATTTGAATAGCTAACCAAGAAACTGTGGTTTTTTTCAATATTCCCGGAAAAAGATTCTGATCAGATATTTCCCTTTTCAGTTATTTTAATTCAAAAGCTCTAATAACAAAGATTGTGCAATAAAAAATTTGTTACAGACTCCTATTAATTGAGGAGAGAAATGAATTGGTCTCACCTAAAGTATTTTCGCTCAAGTAGCAAAAAAAATCCACTTAGACATATAACCAAATGTTATTTAATATCTTAAAAAGTAACACAATCCAAAATGGATATTTCACACAACACTACATAAACAACATGAACACAATATTACCATATGGAGGGACTTTCAAATATAGACTTACAAAAATCCCTGTGCTTTTTTTCCTTTTAAGTTATTATACTAAGCATGACAAGCCATCATCATTTACAATATGGCACACTGACACGATAAAAACCATGTTACAAATGTGCTGTCATAAATCAGTAACATTAGGGAAGACATTTCATGAACTGTAATTATTTCATATGAAATACTATACAATATAAACAGAACATCCATCTTGGATGACCTTTACAGCAACCAGAGACCAAGTAATTTAAAGTTTTTTTTTTTTTTTTCAGTGCAAACACATTTTATTCAAGGCAGTCTTGGCTGCAAAACTCCTTTCTAACATACAGTAAATCCCACTTGCACTTCTTAATTCATTTACCCCAATGCAATAGTCACATTCAGTCACTCGGAGAAAGATACCTGCAGAATTATGATCCCTTTAAGCTTAACATTGAAATTTAATTCTCTTCTAGAAAGTAGTATCTATGTCAACTACTCTAAGGACCTTAATTTGTAGCTGTCAATACTTACATGAAGGTGACCCGAGGGCAGCTCTAGTCCTAACCCATCACGTGTGCACAATACCACACACTGTTTTGCCCTTCCGGTGTGGAAACCGTGCGGGTGGATCGGTATCTAGGTGGGGGAGTGGGAAGGAGGCAGGGAGGAAGGACCTGGGAGGAAAGGCGGGCAAGGAGCTGCTGAGTGTGTACTTCATGAATTTCCTGTAACTGCAGAGGACTGATACTGGAGGATTTCTCAGATCTCAGATTTGGTACCTCTTTTGGTCGGGAGGAAGGGAACAGGGGTGCCAAGATCAGCCTTTGGACAGGGAGGTAGGCAGCTGTACGTGGACCAGCCAAGCCTCTAGCCTTACATTTGCTGCCTCATTTGTGAAACTCCCCTTCCCTTGTTGGCAGGGTGTGTGTGTTTGCATTTGAAGCCAACAATGAGCAATTAAAGCCCTATAACTGATAATATATAATCATAAGAAGGTTTAGTCCCCCTTGAGCCTTATAGAATCCTCAACCTTGCCAATCAGCAACTGTAAGTCATAGAACAACTGTAAAAACACAGGATTATGTGTTAGGGGAGCAATCACTGGGGGAATCTCTCTCTGGGATGTTGCTGCATGAGGCGCAGAGATTAACTCAATCAGGGAGATGCCAGCGCCTATTTCAAACACGCCAGGAAATTTCATCGTGAATTTTTTTCGTATATATAATTTGTGAAATGTCTCCTAAATAAAAATCTATGGGAAAATATTGGATGTATCCATAATACTGTAAAACCTTCTGGGAGAATGACGGAGTGACAGCTGATTCTTTTATCTAACTTGGCAAAGATCAGACCGATAGTAATCTCCTTCCTGCCTGTATTTTACTAACCCCAAGCAAAACAATGTTTTCCACGCTTTCGCATTTGTTCTGTGTTCTAGCGTCCTCAGGCCCTAAACATGTGCAGGAGCCTGGCTGCTCACAGAAGAGAACGGGCAGGACGGTGGGGGAGAGGGGGGCGGGCTGGGGAAAGGGAGGGTGGGATCACTTCTGCTTGGGGGTCTGCTGTCGCCTGACAGCCTGTGCCGGCTGGTTCTGTGGCTGGCCTGTGCCAATGGAGAAGGTCCTCAGCAAGGATCTGGTATCTCCTAGTTTGAGAACACACTGAGAGCTAGATCGGCTCCCTCGGAAACCCAGATTCTTCCAGGTGGGACTCGATATATTGTACTGAATTTCTAGGGTGCTAAAGCAGCACAGTGAAGAGTACTTGATAAATTTTTAATTACAGTTTCTGTTTCAGCACCTTCCACTGTCAGGAAGAGTCAAGCTCCTGAAGGATGGTATTTTAGCACAGGAATTACAGAAGCCCAATAGGAAACTGTAAACAAGGGTGTATGTCTAGGATCTACCTCTGACCGCAATGGCATTTGGGTGGGTTTTGTAAAATTCCAAACACCCTGAACTTTTTGAATGAAAATGGACAAAAGTGTACAGTTGTATTTGTTTTCTTCGACTTTATTAGCACACATCAGAAAAATAGCATTGTATTTAGTGATTTCTCATGATGGTCTATCAAACAGATAGAAAACAGATCACTGGTAGCTGCCGCGGAATTTCTGGGTAATCTGAGGTTCCCCCCTTCTGTCTGTCCATTTCAAGTATGGGTATTACAAGTAGGATCTGCTTTGTTAATTGTTGGTCAATCTGAATGCTTTGGAAGCACTTTGAGATCCCAAAATGAACTGGCAAAGTCATGATAGCTTGTTGTTGGCTTTTAATCATAAGCTCCAAATACTGCCTGTGTTATAAATGGCGAGACTTCAAAATAGGTTCACTATTGTATTGGGAGCTATGTGCCTATAATTTAAGTTAAAAACTTTATTTTCAAGTACACTTGGTGGCGATAAGTGGTTTTTCTCCTGGGTAGGATTTTACAAAGCTGTGCCAACCTAAAAAAACAAACAAACAAAACGCACAATGCTTTCCTTTTCATCCAACAAGTTTTTCCTCCCATGGCGGTTGCGATAGAATTTAAATTTACATCTTCGAACCGCTGGTTGGGCTCTGAGATAGGGAGACCTGGGAACAGCTGGTGTTCAGATCATTGTTAGTCCAGATTAACTTTCAATTTATGCCTCCTGAACTTGCACTCGACAACATCAGAGAAGCACTAATTTGGTATTTTTATCCCGGTTGGTCCCCATTCAGCTCCTCCATTTGTCTTCTCTATTTGATGGCACCCCCCCCTTTCATATGCTCATTAAGGTCCCCTGAGATGTGCAAAATATATAAAATGGAATACAAATTATTTAACAGAACACAGCTCTTTTAATTAAAACGAAGTTTGGGCTCAGGATGGGAGCATGTGAGTGAAGGCAGAGAGGCCCAAAGTACTTCAAAGCCGGCACAGTCCAAATTTGTTGTGTGTCTTCAGTTACTGAAAACCTAGAATTTCCAAATCCGATTCTTACAGGAGTAAAGAGCTTGCTAAATTATGTTTACCAATCGGCTCTTCACCGGGGAGAACTCTTAGCAGGAGTGGGGTGGGGGAGAGGGGCCAGGGAAAGACAAGAGATTTCAACTTCCTTTCATTGGTAACAAAATCAAGTGTGCTTTTGTGGGAAAGAGAGGAGAGACAGGTTTACATCTGAAAGCTCAATAGTGCCGTAAAACAAAACCACGGCCATGAAGAAGTCACGAGTCCACAGGGGCAGTCACTGACGGACACACACACAGAACACCATGGCCTCATGTTTACGGAGGTTTTCCACTTTGCTTTTCCGAACAATACACTTTAAACACACTGCTGCCGCTTCATCAAATTTATGGAGGTAGTTATATGTAAAAATAAAAATTGCCATAAAGTAATATGCTGCATCATAATAATACATAAGTGTGCAAAATGCCGACAGACGGGTTGACCCTTTAGAGTTGAACGCTACACAAAGATTCAACCAGACTCAGTTCTGTAAACCTTTCAGCTGATAAACTCTTAAGTGAAGACTAGATAAGCAGCCACGTCTCACAAAGCTATCAGTTCAGGGGAGGAAAAGGATGTTGGCAAAGCTTGGCGTGGGCTGAGGGTTTGGTCACTGAGAAGCTCGCCCACTGTCCGAGGACCATCTCGGGTCACATCTGTAACAGTGCTTCCTGCCACCACGCCTCCCCCATCCACGACTCCTGTTAGATGCAGACGGGGACATTTCCACATGGAACGTCTGCTTACATCGTAGCATCTTTAAATCCCATCTTCTCTACGCTAATGGCTCCAGGTCTAAGGGAGTTTTTGTTGTTTTTAAAATTGTGTACCCCATAGCATCAGGCAAATAGTATATACACATTTTATCTGAATCATGTCTTCTGTAAACCTGTATCTTGTGAAATATTGATAAATTCCTATTTTAAAGCTTCTCTTAAAGGTAATGCTTTCCTTTCCTGTCCACACAGCGTTTGATTATTATAATGGCTACTTTCAAGAGGATCAACGAGAGGCTGATGTATTGTTTCAATGGTTACATTATTTATGAACTGATGGTATGATTCAACACTCGAGAGCAGGTTTTTTGGAAAAAAAAAAAAAAGGAATTTAGCCAGAAGAATTTAGTAACCGTATGGTATATAACTCCCCAAGGAAACAGACTGTGTGTATAGTCTATTAGATAGATTATCATTCCTCCTGGACATATTTAAGCAATGAGACAAATAGTGCATTTCTGGGCAATCAGGGCATGCCTTGGAGGAAATAAGGCATGAGATTGAAAGCCAACTGACTTAAGCATTTTAGTGGTATGGGGGTTTACCAAGAAATGTGCTTACATTTCATTATAAGCACAAAAAAAGGAATCTAGACTAAACTTGATGAGTCCAGTTTGACCTAATGCAACTTCCAAATATCTGGAAAAGCATGAGAGAGTATCCATATGTTTCAAGAATCGGTCCAGCTATGTATAGGAGTGTATTCTTTAAACAGATCCCTAGTGATTGAACCTAATACTGAAGCAGAAATGTTTCACACATTTTATGCCAATTACTGAAGTCTGAGGTGGGAAGATTTTAGATTTATTTTTGGATATATATTTTATGGTTATACGGCTCACACGCCACTAAACTAAACTTTTGGTCAGACCATTTACTTGTGTCATATGTAACCCTTCTGCAAATAATTTTTCATTATCTACACATTTAGGCCATTGTTCTCATAGAATAAAATGGGGAACTTTGAAATGTCTCTTTTCTGTAAAGTTGAAGCTCCATTATTTGTAATCCCTTTGCTGCAGAGTCTTCTTTGTATTCAATAAGACATTGTAAACCAAAGCAAAATGTTAACAAACCATTTTGAAAGAGGTTGGGCTAGTAACTCTACATCCACCTAAAAATGCCTCCTGAAATTGGTTACAAAGTATCTGTAAACATTACTCTGGCATAGTTCATGTATGCATAATTGTTACTCTGATAAATTTTAGGGGAGTACAAGTTCAGATTATACCATACTTGCAGAATGAGCACATTCTGTTGGTAATTACATGGGCACATGTATATTTCTAATCAAAAATTATTTTAAACTTTTCTCTATAGATATCTTTCCAGGAATAAAAGGCCTGAAGTTCAACTCTCCCTAATTTTGCTCTTTCCTATAACCACTAAAAATGATCTCCCATAGCCTAATTTAGGCATTCTATTTAAAACTACATAAAATAGATTAATGTCCTTCCATTAGAAAGAATAACATCCCCAGGCCATACTCTTCATTTGTATCACAAAGAACATTTTGCTTTTAAACAAACTAATTATCATATCTATTATAGTAAGATAGGATCATCATAAGTATCACAAGGAGGAAATTATCTTCCTTAAATATTTGATTGACACCTTTAGAGTCCACATTTCCCTCTTCCATCCCTTAGTGCTGTGTCCCAGCCAGGCTGGGGATCTCCTTCCTTCGTCCACTTCAGAATCAAAGGCCTATATTCCTGTTTGTGATTATGGAAGGTTAAAAATCAGACAAGCATCTGTTACACTTAAAAACAAAATCCTGAAAACAAACACTCCCAGAATTTCGATCACGACCCCTTCTGACACACTTCCACGGGCTCCTGCAAAATCGTGTCACGAAAACTCACAGTGAGAAATGACTGGTGCATAAACGATTCACACACAAAGGGCTGGGGTCCCTTTTGGTCAGTTTGACATTGATTTCCCTCAAGGTGGATCCTGGTATTTGACATTTTGGGGTGGCTTACTTTTTTTGGGGGGGGGGAAGTGTCAAGGATCAGTTCTGTGGCACCCTCTGACCACAGACTGGGAGCAACACGTATCTGTGGCATTTAAAAATGGAATTGGCAACTTCATGACATTGGAATGCATATCACACTTACAGTGTCTAGACTTTCCTATGTGTGCTCAGTTACAAGTAGTGAAGCAAAAGTATACATATCACCCCTACTGCTATTCGGTTGCTACAGAGCCATAAATGTGAAAAGCAATACTCTGAAATAAAGATTTTTGTTTTTTGCCCTAGCCTACTTAGCAGCACAGTTTAAGTAAACACAAAAACTGTGGTCGAGATGCTTGTCTTTCCCAAGATGTAAACATCAGTCCCAGTGTCGTAAACTTGGCTGTATCGAATGAGACAGGAGATCTGAGGCAGAACGACTGTCACACACTAGTAACAGAAGCTTGCAAGCAGTTGGAAGGTTTCTGTAGTTTCTCAGCTTCGTTGGTTGCGGGGTCCGTACTTGCTCGGAAGTTGAAGGCCGGGCCAGCTCCACCGTGGACCGGGCTCAAGGTAGCGTTCTGACGACGGTTACTTTCAACAATGCTTGACGTGTTGGAAGCCAGGCTCTCCCGAGTGCTAAAAGAGTAAAAAGGGTTTGTTTTGTTTTGTTTTAAACATTAAATAATTATCTCTTGAGCCCCAGAGGAAGAGCAAATGATGTAGTTAATGGATTTCCTCTGTTGGCTCATGATGTCATATATACACCACCTCACACTGATTATTCACATACGCTCTTCCAATGTGGGCTCCAGAAGCTTTCACACACGTTATAATCAGTGGCACCCTGAATAATGGGTTTTCATCCAGCCAAAGGCACTGTAAATGTTTTCTCCTTCTTTTCCCATTCAAGGAAACTGCTTCCAAATTTGACGTGAGAGATAGCTATCGCGTTCACTTTAGAAAAGAATCCTCTTAAATACACACATGCGATGATTTCGTTTCAGGCTGGAAATTCACTGAATAAATGAATAAACTCAATTTTGCCCCTAATGATTCCGTTTTCATTCCTGATTAGCAGATTTTGACTTTGGTGGACTTCAAGCATGCCATTAGCTAATTTGCCACCCTGATGGGAATAAAGTTCGTCTTAAAACGCTTTGCACCTCTGTTTCAAATCTTAACACTTTCATGGAAATACGTTATATTTTCAGATAAGGAATCTTAGATTTTCCCCATTTGTGAAGTTTACATCCCCTCCCCCGACTTTGGTAGCAGTATTTTATTTTTCAAGGATTCTTTAGAACAGAAGTGATTTAAAGGCTTTAGTAGTTCTACTTCGCTTTTAATTTTTCTAAGTTAGAAACTCTTGAATTTGTTTTATGGCTCCAAGAGATTCAGAATATTAACCTTTTAAATGTGTAGGGCAATAGCAGAAATAAGGTTACTTGGCCTGACTGATAGGAACTGAACAGGTTCTATGTTCAAAGTCCTCAAAGTGGGAATAAGAAACTTAGTTTACAAAGAGATTGAAGAAACCACATTGATGCTCAAAACATCCATTCACCCGACTGGGCAGATTCAGAGTTTAGAAAATATTCTGAGAGTTGCCCCCCCCCCACCCCCCATCACTGACTGAAGCCTGCTGAAACTAGTCAGCAGGTCAGACTACTGCGGTGGACATCCTCACCACCTTTCTTTCATTCCTGTACTAAATTAATAGCAATTCTGTCTGAACCCCACACAGGTTTCTCCCACTTTCGGAGTGTAGGGTGTTCCTATGAAATCTTTCCTAAGCCTAAATGTCAGAAAGAGTATACACGTGCTTTCCAAATGTTCGCCATTAATGCCTCCTCGATTTTATGAAAGACCTACGTTGGTACCTGTTTCTGCTAACTGAAAGAAATCCGAAGATTTTCGCTTTCACGAAGAAAGCTGTTACTAATGTAGGGTCTTCCGTTAAAGTGAAAGGAAGTTAACACAAAGTTTTGGAAAGCGAGGGATGCCTGTACTTTGGCTGAACTTCCTAGATAGTGGATTGTTTCATTCTAACCTTTGTGGCTTTGAGTTTGCTTCTCATCAAGGAGCCAAGAGGTAATTGTTTAAAAGGACGTTTATTCATCGACTACCAGAAAGACAACTGGATCTTTCTTGACTGCAAAGGGCACCTCCAGAAGGTTAATATATTTACAGAAATAAGTTCTGGGGCGCCTGGGTGGCTCAGATGGTTAAGCGTCTGCCTTCGGCTTGGGTCATGATCCCAGAGTCCTGGGATCGAGCCCCACATCAGGCTCCCTGCTTGGCGGGGAGCCTGCTTCTCCCTCTCCCTCTACTGTTCCCCCTGCTTGTGCTCTCTCACTCTCTCTGTCGAATAAATAAATAAAATCTTAAAAAAAAAAGAAGAAAGAAGTTAAGTTCTTTCATTGTGCTTACGGTAGAGCTGAGCATACCTAAAGAATACCCCAGAACATCATCACTAAAGCGATGTTAAGTGCTAGACTCACCTACTTACCTGCCTTACACCTTCCCTAAGAAAATTCACCAGTGGCTTGCCAGCACCATAGCTGAGGCACGGAGTCAGGCAGAGGAAGGAAGAAGGGCAATCAACCTGTAGAACCCCAGAGATTTTGTGACACGTTCCTTCGGTTTCACTCTTAATTGTGATAGTAACTTTTTACAGTATTTGATTTCCCCATCTCTAAAATGATGAGAGTTATGAGATTTACCTACTCATAGAGTGATTGTGAAGAAATAAGCGTTGATGAATCTGTACACTAAAAAGCTAGATACATTCTAATTATTTCAGATGCACATCTGGCATCTAATGAATGAAGGAGCTACTATGAGTTGGTTTCAGAATCCATCCGTTACTAATGGCACCTTTTCTATGGAAAAATGCATTTTAAGGTCTTAAACCCTCTTAAACCTTTGAAACTAGCTTTTGAGGCACAGGCTTCACACTCATCAAGTACCCGCTGTATGCCAGGCACTGTGAACACACATCACGGCAAAAGATCATCTAAGTTGGGAGCTGTCTCTGCTCTAAGATGCCTCTGACCACCTTTGGCCAGAGTCATCACAGTGATAAAGATATACGGTACTCCAGTTTCTCCAAAGGATACATTTCGTTACTGTTGTAATAACGAGTGCAGGGTGCGACACTTGTAACGAGGGTTCTGGGTGTGATGAAGAAAAAGCTAATGGAGATAGAGCATTAGCAATAAAATTAGTCTTCCAGTTTAAAAGTTCTTAACTTTCTTGAAAAAGAAACCCAGTGGAGTGCAACCTTAACAATAAGATGTCAGGATTTTATAAGCAGAAGCAGTGAACGGAACAGGTGTGTGGCTCATCCTCCTGGATGCGTGTGTCTCCCTCGGCCCCACGCTCCGACAGCGCATGCTCGCGCCCTACACGAAGCCGACACATCCCTGCAGTTTTGCTACCTCGGGTTTTCACACTGTGTTTGTCAACCAGTTTTGGGCCTCAGATTTGGAATCGCGGATTTTACAGGTCAAGAATTTTCGTGTTCAATATCAGATCTCATAGCATAGTTGAAGCTTTTACCTTTTTTCCTTCTCAAAACCCTTTAGCTCCCAACGAAAGGGACTGAGAATTTTGAGAATGTGGCTGAACATGACTTCTGAGCCAGCACGGAAAGCTGGGAGTGTGGAGATCACCTTTCTTGGTCTTTGTTGTTGTTATTGGATCTTAGTTGCTCTGTGGAATATGTACTGAAAGACTCGAATAAGTGGCCCACTTAAAGTTTCTGTATCTCACGGCAGTGGAGAGGTATCAGACTGATAATGCTATATGGCTAAAATACTCCTCATGCTGGAGAATAAAACTCCCTATAACTCAAATATTCTCCTTCATAGACCATTCTCACGCATCAGAAAACAACTTAGTCGATTAACTGAGGTGTACCGAAAATACAGTTTAAAAACAGTTGTGACCTAATTTCTAGCCAAAGAATAGTAAATATGAAAGGGGCAAAATTAGGAATTGTTCTGCAGATGATCTAACTGCATGAAACTTATGGGCGATCTATGTATTCCTATCGAGAAAACGCTACCTAACAGTAGTGACAGACACGTAGCTAAATGTGAGACAGTTGTCTCCTTAGAACGATCTTACCTCTTACCATGACAAAGCGTTTAACCTTAAGTACCTTATTAAACAAATGAAAATAAACTTACTTCAAGAAATAATCTCATTCATCAATTCTATATTCTGCATCCCGAATTTAGAGATAAAACAATACATCCTGTGGCAAGACTGGGTCAACTATTTCATGAGTATTTGTGTCTATTTGCCCCCCAAACAAAAACACTTTCAGTATCATGCGGTGGTGGGTTGTTGAGTTAGAGCCCATTAAACTACGCTTGTCTCTGTAGCAATTATGTCTGGAGGACCGCAGCCTTCCCTCTGTGGAGGGTGCAGGGGCCGAGGGCACAGTGCAAGGTCAGAAAAAAACTCGTTGTACTAGGCAGGCAGGGTCTATATGATAAGAAACAGTTGAGCATAAGGTACAGGCAGATAAACCACACCTTGGTTATGGTTTTGAATGTCTACCATCAATTACAGACCTTCAATTATACCTCTCTGGTATCCACTGTTAGAAATTTAAGAGGAAAAAAAAAAGAGCAGAAGCGAGAAACAGAAAGAAAAGGATATATAAAATAACTGGTAAATAAGTTAAGATTTGATTCATGATTTAAAAAATATCTAGTGGAAGTTATTTTGTAGAAAAGTCACTTAGTAGGTAGGCTAATAGCTTTTGGACTGAGTGCCATAGCTCCCTGAGGTCAGTTAGGGCTCCTTGAGGGACTGACAGAGGAGACATGGGGCTCCTGGCCTCACACCCATTTTAACCAGAGCACCATCTCTGTGGTTTGTTTAGACATTAGACTTCCACACATGGGTTAACTTGGAAAAAAAGGTTACATGGCAAAAATCATCATCATCATCATCATCAAAAACTAGCCCTTAAAGAAATAACAAAGGTCTAATATGGGACAGATTAATGATTCCCAGTTCTGATTTGGGGATGTTCTGTCCCCAACTTATCCAGAGATGAAAGTGAAATGATCGCAACAGAACTAAGTTTCATTCTTAATAATCAAAATATATGAAGTACATAATCCTATCTGGGTACTTGTTAAAATTATCCATATCGTAGAATCTTGGGAATCGCAGCTAGTGAGAAATGTCCACCTCTCAGTGGTATTTCTGCATCTCAGAGTCACCAATCTGGAGTAGAATTTAGAAGGAGAATTAGGTCCCAAGTTGCCCTTTGAGGAGAAGGAAGAGTTAAGGAGAAAAAAAAAGGAAGTTGGAGAGACTCTCTTTTGCTTTCTTAACCCCCGAGCTCCTTCAGTGTGCTGGATATGACCATTAGGCATTGCACACTCTGTGCTGTTAACCCTTTGCTGAATTACCAGTTATGATTCGAGGGCCTTAATGGGTTGTGTCAATTCTGCAGGAGAGAGAAAAGCGTGGGCACATGCTTTGATCTAAGGGAACACAGGCCCCTCACTGCTCTGTGAGAGACACAAGGTTCTACTTCTCTGCGGATGTGAAACGTATGAGCAAGGTCGGGGAGGGAGCACACAGAGTCGACACTGCAATGGCAACTAGCATCTCGATCCCCTGGAAAGGTGTTGAGATCTGCTATTCCCACTAGAAGGACCCCGTCCTTGAGTCAATCGATTTATACCCAAGCCCTACCCAACCCCCAACTGACTACTGACCGCCCATTCTACTCAAAAAGTTACTATTTTTGAGGACCTAAAAAAAACAAAAAACAAAAACCCTTCTTTTATCAGCATGGTGGCAATATAAACACAGAAGAAAAATCCTGGAAAATGTTGGTCCTAGTTAGATTGGCCTGATGCAAGTGTGAGGGAGGGAGCCAACCCACCAGTCCAGATTGGTGATCTCTACAGCTGCAGAAACATTTGTTTCAATTCCTGAAAAAGAAGTCAGAAACAGGTTGTTAACAGCGCGACTCACACAACCCTTAACCCGCATCCACAGAATTAAAACTGAAATCAAAAACTTTTCAAGTTATCTGCATAAAGCCCCAGGCCCTCATAGGTGTGTGCGTGTGAGTGTGAGTGTGTGCGCACACGCAGAGATGCCTCTCCCTACCGTGGGGAGTTGAATCCACTGTCCACAGTGATGCTGCTACTGTCCATGCTGTCGAGGCGTGCTGAATGGGTGGCTCTCTGGTTGCTGCTACTGTCGGTTTCTTTTGGGGCAAGGAGGGTGAGGTTCTTCTCGAATTTCCTCTGTAAGTCTCTTTCCTTCTCCCTCTCAAGGAGCCACTGCATGGTGCCTACATCATCTCTGTTTTTTTCCTCCTCCGTGTTTTTGTTTGCCCCTTCCTCGGAGTCGTCGTCATCGGAGACATTGTAATAGTCAAAAGAGGCTTCCTGGTTCCCCCCTGACTCCTGCTGACGCTGGGAACCAGGCACGGCTGGTGCCACCGAGGTCCCCAGGGGCGGCTCCAGTTTCTCACATCGGCCCGGCAGTGTGTCAGCAGGTGTCTTCGGGAGAGATTTGAGGAGGGACAGGCTCGATTTGTGATAGCTGTTTACAGACAAGGTGCTGTGGAGAGGTTTGAACAGTGTGTCCTTGCTGAATATCTCTTTCCTCTTGTCCAGGCTGCTGGGCTCAGCACTATGGTGTTGGACAAGGCGTCCATTGGCAATCCCTTCGGCCACTGCGCCAGAAGCGGCTGGGCCTCCGCCTGGCCCTTTTGGTGACTCCTCCTTGTGCCCTACAGGCTCTCTGGAAGAATGTGGGGCCTGCCTATCAGACAGCGGCAGTTTTTTCACCCCTTCTGCCAGAGTCAGAGTGTCATGATCCTCTTTGTTCTTTCCCAGAGGCGATGGCGCCGTGAGGACTGTCTCACTGGACGTGTTGCACTGGAAATAGTCATCTGTAGCTGTTTTTGTTGGACAGGAGTTGAGCTCCCCATAGGATGGCAAACTCTCAGGTGGTCTGCCGGGCTCCAAAAGGCTACATGCGCTGGAAGGCTCCTTGCTGCCACCGACTATTTCTGGAATACACACCTCTTTATAGCTTGTGGATGAAACATGAGCCCTTTGATGGCCAATTGTTTGCGCAGGCCTTAAAGTACTGTCGTCGATGTAGGACTGGCTGGGCGTTTGGTCATCTTGGCTACAGCCTTCAGCCAGGTCTTCAGGCGTCCCCAGTGAAGAAGCCCCCAGAGGGCCCTTCGAGTTATCCATGGATCGGGATCTCTCCTTGGCTTTGCTGGATCTCTCATTCCTGGACCTTCGGTCCTGGGTATGGCTGTGGCTTCGGTGCACTTTTGAGTGGGAGCTTCCCCTGGAAGGCTCAGGAAAAGGCATCTCAGTTCTCCTTTTGGCCAGTTCCCCAGACACATCCCATTCTGGTGTCATGGGGAAATGAGACTCAATCACATTCGTGTTGCTATGCATGATGAAGTTATCTCCTTTGTGCTCAATGATGAAGCAGCCTTCCCTGGGTGCCCTGGTAAGAGGATCACCGAAGTCATACTCTCTGTCACCTGGGATGTCCAGAGGAGAGCCATCCGAAGGGTCTCCTTTAGATACTCGTGTCTTGCTGTGCGACCGAGACTTCCCGTGGGACTTTCGATGAGCCCTACTCTTTTTACTTCTTCCGCTGTGATGAGCCGAAGACCCGGCTTTACTCCGATGCGCTTTTTCTTCTTCAAGCTTCTTCATTAGTGCAGTGTGCCTCATGACATTTTCCACGGTCAAGTCCGGGTTAATCCGCCTAATGATCTCCATTTCCACTTCCCTAGGGATAGTAGTTGGTGTGTCTTCATCTCGCAAGGGCCACTCCTCCGGAGGAAACTGGGCGGAGAAATTGGCTAGCTGTTTGGTCTTATCTTTTTTAAAACTTAGCCGGAATAACTTTAGCCCAAATTTTTTGGACTGCTTTTCACTATCTTTAGGTTTTGAGAGAGTTTCTGTCTTATAAGAAAAGTTTACAGTACTTTTGCTCTTTTCAGTGGGTGGCACCTGGCATAGTGAAGGAGGGCAATAGGGGTCTTTGCAGTCCTTGGCAGGTTTCCTCTGCAGAGTGGAAGCATGCATGCTGTGCATGTCTTCTCTGCAGCAGTGGCAAGAGTCGCAGTGGTTTCTGGGCAATGTTCTTTCCCTGACGCAGCCTGAGGCAGAGGGCGTTATGGTTCCGGGTTGTGGCGAGGTACACTGAGACCTGTCAGGTATCCTCTCGTCCAAATGGTACCATTTACTGTTAGTTCTTATGAGAGAAGGAGTAATGAAATAGGTCTGTGGGGTCACGATGAAATAGCCATCCGGAGTTGGGTAGATCTTCCTCTCCCGTACCAACGTGTTCAGCGTGTGCCGTAGGATTTCTTGGCTCGGGGTGGGAACACCTAAAACCAAAGGAACATAGACTCATGAGAATGTAGAGGGAATTTGCTGCCGGTTCCTGAATTCTCAGAATCTACTATGGACCGAATGTTTGAACCCCCGCCCCCAATATTCCTATGTGCAGATCCTAATCCCTGATGTGATGGTACCAGGAGGTAGGGCCTTTGGGCGGTGATTAGGTTTAGATGAGTTCCTGAGGGTGGGGCCCTCAATGATGTGCCCTCAGAGGAAGAGGAAGAGACCAAAGCCCCCTCCCTCCGCCGTGTGAGGATGCAGCCGTCTTCAAGCCCGCAAGAGGGCCCTCACCAGACACCAGAGCTGCAGGTGCCTTGATCTCAGAGCTCCCAGCTTTCCCAGACTATGAGAAATAAATATCTGTTGCTTCAGCGCCCCCCCCCCCCCAGTCTTTGGGGTTTTTTTCCAGCAGCCCAACCTAAGACAAAATCCTACGAATTTTGCCAAGCTTCCGAGTATCACCACATGGCAAGTCCGCAGGACTCGGAGGTATTCAGGAAGAGAGAGAGATGGAAGCCAGGGGCAGTGAGATTGATACTGTTGTCACAAGGCCTTTCCTGAACTGAGCCATCAAAGGCAGAGTATTTTTAAAGGAGGGGAAAATGAAAAATGTTTTACATGATGTAATATATACTTACAAAAAAAGCCTTTCTTGATACAAAGAAAACTAGGGAAACTGGGTTGAAATAGCTGTCTTGGCATTCGAAAACAAACAGGACGCATACAGAGGCTACCGTATACACTGGAAGCTACTTTATACACTCATTTTTCAAGACGAAGCTTACTTAATAAACTTAATTTTGTAAGTTACATAAAAGGGCAGTTGGACTTGACCATGGCTCGTGACGCACCCAGAGCCCAGAGCCACACTGCTAGATTCAAACTCCAGCTCCATCACTGTTAGTTGGTGGTGGTGGTGGAGTTATGCAAACTCCCCTGCCCACGCCATTCCCGTGTTTAAACCTAATGCCCCAAACCTCAGAATGTGACCATGTTTGGAGACTGGGTCTTCATAAACAAGTTAAAATGAGGTCATCAGGGTGGGCTCTACTCCAACATGACCCATGTCCTTCTACAAAGGGGAAATTGGGCAGAAGGACATGCACAGAGAGAAGACAATGTGAAGAAACATTGGTAGAAAATGTCCATCCATCAGCCAAGGAGCGTGGTCTGGAGCAGTTTCTTCCCTCACAGACCTTGGAAGGAATAAACCAACTGTGCTGATACCTTGATTTTGTAGTTCTAGCCTTCTGAACTGTAAGACAATAATTTTGTTTTGTTTTGTTTTGTTTAAGCCCCTTGTACTTTGTTAGGGCTGTGCTAGAAAACCGATACAGCTGGTGTCGCCTTAGGCAACTTAACTAACCTCTCTGAGCCTCTGTTCACGGCCATCAGAATGAGGATAACAGCAGGTACCCTCACAGGGTAATTGTGAGTTTAAATGCATTTAAGGTATGCAGAGCAGTGCCTGACATATAGTGGGGGCTCTATAAACATTAGCTATTAATCGTCTCAACTTTGGGGCAGGACCCATGGAAGCCAAATTACCTTCAGAGAACATCGTGTAGCAACCTAGAACAGCAGGGTATACTAAGTTTAGGCTTCCACAATCCTTCCAAAACTACAAAAGTGGGATATGAAAGCATGAGTAATGCATGGCCTGGGAGAGCGTCCATGAATGCGATGTGACCTGCCCATCCATCCATGTTACCATCTTCAGAAGCCATCCTTTGTGACCAAGGTGGAAAAGGCAACATTGCTTATGAATAATGTACTGTTTAGTATCATTATTTAATTTTTGCACTGCATGGTCTCCCTTTAGTCTAGGGCTCTGCTCTTGAGAGATGTACGCTGGCGTTTACTCAAATGGCTTCCAGGCTGGTATAATACAATTTTTAAAAAAATTTTATGATAGTTTCTGCACAAAATGAACTCCATGTGAATTAGTGATACAACCCAAACCATATATATGAAATTCTTGAGTGCCGTCATAAAACAAAACATGCTTACACCTAAGAGAAGCAACTTAAAAGAGCTTTTGTGCCCTACTCCCAACCAGGCCCTTCGGCTGAACAAGTTTGGCGGGGGGCGGGCACCACTCACACAGACTACCACTCCCAAGATGAGACACTGTGCCCACTGCAGCCTCGTGATGCCCACTGGGGTTGTGTGGCACAGCTATGCGGGTGTCAAATCCATACCGAAAAGGAACTGTATCTGACATGGCAGCATGCTTGCAATCGCTATTGTAACACACACAAGTTCTTCCAAAAAAATGGTAAGGCTCATTTATAAGCATTCATGACTGACCCGTTTACTCTGCTGCTGTAATAAAGGAAAGCTGAGGTGTAATCCAGAAAAACAGCTAGTACTATAAACAGAATTTGCTGACTGTGGGCCTTTCAAGCGCCGATCATAGAAAACTTAGAAACCTATACAAAATCATGACCTCAGTGTCATCATGTTTACTTACCATTAAGAACAGGTGCTCGGATTGTTCCCAAAGGAAGGAATAAGAAGGAGTTTCCAAAGAGAATTTACGTCTAAAGTTTTCACATCTTGGATTTGAAGTTTGTCAGTCCAATGATGCTTAATTTGAAAAAAAACCAAACGAGAAACATTCCCTGTCCACTCCCCTTTCCACCCTTCTACCTGCGGGTTTTCAAAGCTTTAACTGCGAGTCACTGATACTTGGGATGATTATTTTATTACGAAGCCCCTGTCGAATGACTGGTATTTTCAGTTGTCTGTGAAATGCAGACTCGCACGAGAAATCTGCAGGGCTCGCCCGGGAAAGAGATGGCTGTTTTCAGTGTTTGCACATTCCACCGCCACCAGATCCCAGTCCCAAATTCACCACGAATTTGGATTTTGAGGGCTTAAAGAACAAAGATAAGCATTATATCCAAATACAGCTGAAAGCTGACTTCTCTCCTTTTCCACGCCTTTACATCTTTCCAAAGCAAAAACAGGTATCTAAAAACACTGCATGTCAACGGGGTGCTACTTAGACTTCTAAGATCTCTTTCATCCCGCAAATCCGACAACTGTCAGAACGGAGAGCACACGCACACGTTCTTATACGTTAAGCATTTTGGACGGAAGCTTTCAGTCAGCTTCTTTGGATTATTTCTTCTCGTGTGTAAAGAACACTGGCTGAGGGAGAATTCTGCGAGAACTGATGTAAAGGGGATGAGTTGGGAGATAGAACATGGGGTATATAATGTTAACATTCTCTAGCAAAATCGAAAGCCAACTTCAACCCCATTAGCAGCTCTTTCTCTGACGGTCAGCTTTCCTCCCGGGAAGATCTGACTGTAACAACTCGACAAGTACCAGTCTGATTGAAATGATCACTCTGGATGGATGGATGACGAGTGCTTACTTAAGCTGTGAAGCAAGTATTTCATTCTTTTTATACTTTAAAAAAATTCTTGTTTCTGTCATAGAAACCGGTAGACAAAAGTTGTTTTCAAAAATTCAACCAATATAGAAAGGTGATAAAAGGGTTCACATTTCAGTGTGTCAGACATTTTTACTAGAAGGTTTTCACTAAAAAAAACATTCTTTAGAATCTGGATGTCCAAAACAGTAATAGAGGCCCAAATCTAGGCTATTCTTTTTATTTATAACATAGGCATTAAATATGAGAATTCAAATATTTTAATAATATTCGGTTAGACTTCAAAACTTGTCTCCTTTTCTAAAGAGGATGGAGGACAGGTGGAGCAGAGCCACCTGGGCAGGTCCAGTCTGGATCAGCTGACTCCTGGGGAACCCAGAAGCTAAATAAATGTCCATTGTTGTACGCCACTGATGTTCTGTGATTGTTACCCAGCATTTGGGTAGTAAAAGCTAACGGCTACAGCCTCTAGTTTCTGCTTACCGAGGTCTCTTCTAGGTTGCATAAAACCTGTGTCAAGGGTTCATTTTTAATGTAAGCATAGGTTGGAGTCCAAGCCAAGTTGGCCAACTGGTGGCCCAGTAATGTGTTTTATTGGACTTGCATGTCACTGGCACACGTGTGTTAAAATGTACACGCACACACGACACACACACACACACAACTGCCAATAGTGAGGGAAGTCTACAGATTTCACATAAAATTGAAAGTCCAGATTCTCTTGAAAAAGTAGGAGATTTGTAACTCTGGCAGGCTTCTACATTTTGCGGGGGGGGGTCAATACACCGGAGCTGAGTAGTGGGCCGCCTCCCTCGAGATAGGGCATGCAGTCTTTAGCTCATCACCGTTCCCACTGTCTTCTGACACTGGAGACACCCAGTGCCGATCATGCAGCAGATGGCCTGTTGTCCTCTTTTACTAATATTTAAGAGAAAAGGAAACATCTTATTTTTTTCTTTCAAAATGGGATCTTAACTGATTTATCAAATATCAGATTATTAAAACTCATCAAGCCATGACACAAGCATGCAAGACCTGTTTATTTTTGACATTACTGTCTCTTTAGTGTAATCCCCTGGGACTAAAATTTTCTGACTTGCTCCCATGAATCATGATGTTCATGTCTTTAAAGAAGGTTATGGTGACGCTGAACAGAACCTTGGTAGTTTTTGCCAGAATTCTTCATGGATTCTGATTTAATGTCTTCTTCTCAGTGCCAACTTAAAAAGGATTGCAGTAATACCCGAAGACGGCAAATTATTTTTGCGGTAACAGAGGTGCCTCGGCTTTTAATTACAGAACTAGGAAAAGCTTCCTTCCCATTTTGGCAAAGAATTTTTTTTTCTATTACATTTAAATAAGAGGAATGGTCCGTGTGATGTCCTTGAGCAATGGAACACACACCTATCTGGAAAGTGTTACGTTCTTTTCCCGTTACCTGGGAAGCACGTGGTCAGGTGCTCCATCAGCGCCTCTTGGGTGACAGGTTTTCTGGCGGAGTTCATTGCCGAGATGGCCAAGCAAAGGATTTCCCCGAGTGGGATAAACTGAGATTGACTGATGGGAGACATGCTGATTGGTGACACATCACCTGCAGAAAGACAATTTTCAAGTAAGCAGTTCATTCAAAGACCCGGCCTTTCGTCTCACACACACACCTCCACACACACACACACACACACACACACACACACACACACACGCACACGTGCCCCTTCCGTGACTCTTCCCTGTTCCCTGTATTAGGAATGGGATCAACTCTGAACGCGGAAGTTTGTTACAGCCACGGCCAATGCCACACAGGTGGTAAGACATCCACAGAAGAGTGGACGCTCCAACTGCTTCAACAAATAGAACGGGCCTTGCAAACCGGAGATCTCACTGAAGCAGACTTAACGACTGAAAGGCGTACACCACGAGACTGAAAGATGATCTCTGATTTTATTAACTCGGAGCTGGTTTATGTCATAACTGCCATTCCCATCTCGACAAATGCACTTGTGGAAACTTGAAGATTCATTCATTCTGATGTTGAGCGCTCTTTATGTGTCCCGCATCTGCTGGGGGCCTGGGATTTACTCGGGACAGGGCCATCTCCCCTCCCCCGGAAACATCTCTGCTCTCAAGGAGCTTCTACGTAAGTGGAGGAGGCAGCGTTCACAGTTCACCCGAGAAGGCAGAACAACAGACAGCGGGGGCAGGAGGGCAGGGTGGGGATGCAGCAGCACCTGGGCGTGAGGGCGGGGCTCAGACGCAGGAAGTGCGAGGTTTCCCCACGGATGTGCAGCCTGAATCCAGGGCTGAAGTAGGGGTGCGCCTGGTGGCTGGAGGTGTGGGGGGTAAGGGTAAGGGAGTAAGGGTAAGCAGATGTTTTCTGGGGAGTAGCAGAGAAAGGGCACAGGTGTGCAGGGACAACCGTGAGGAAAGAGCTGAGTGCCCACGCCTTCATCCTAGGAGGGATGGTGAGCCCCCGTAGGCGTTTCAGGAATGACAAAGTCAGAGGTGAATTTCAGCAAGAGGAGGGACCGGAGAGAGTAGCAGAGAGCAGATCGCCATCCACAAGGGACTGGGGCCGCCTGCACATGTCTGCGACTAGAGGAACCAATGGCGGCAGGGGGTGGGCTGAAGACCCAGCAGCGAGGGGGGTTGTTGACAAAGGCTCCTGAAGAGTGTCGGCATAGAGGGTGTCTGTCTTCCTTTCTGTGATCTTCATATCATGATGTGGCGGTTTGCAAGTTATGTTCCCAGGACTCCTAGAATTCCCTGGAAAGACTTCTGGGGTGGGAGTGGGGGTGGGGGGACCCAGCAGAGGCAGAGGCTGAAAGAGCAGGGAGGTCTGACCCTGACCCCTGGGTGCCACCTGTTTCGTACACGGGGGCTCTGTAAGGTTTCGCTTGAGAAAGGGCCCTACAGAAAGAGGGTGAAGTTTTCAGCAGAGCAAATATCTGTGAGCTTCAGAGCTTATTTCCCACACGTATTTACATAATCTCTCCCTTTTTGTTTCCTAAGCATGATTTCTCTGTCGTAGTAACCTACCGTGGCTGGACAGATCCCAGACTCGGGTCGGCCTGTGGCCCGAGCAGCACCCTCCTGGGCCGGTGTCAGGGTGCTCTGCGGTGGCCCAGCCTCCTTACTGTCGGGGCACTTAAAACCGTGCCCAGCCACGATCCCTGGTTGGCTGGGAGCCCAGAGGCCCTTGGAGAAAGAACCTGAATGTGCTTTGATGGACTAGATGGGAAACCAGGCCAACAGGGCCTGAGAATGAAAACCACCAGGGGAAGGTTAAGTCTAACAGGCGTGTGGATGAAGCAGCAAGACCCCGGGGTCAAAGGTTGGAGCCCTACATCTCCCACCAAACCAGCTTAGTTCAGTGCTCCCCTCTCTCCTGCCCCACTCAGGGCTCCATTCTCTGCAAGATGCGGGTGAGAAGAGCAATTTTCCCAGTGGTCAGAGGGAGGGGGGAGGACCCAAACCCAGAACAAGAGAACAGCAAAAGGCAGGAACTGACCTTACTGAGAACCCACGAACTTTGGGGGCCTATGGGTTAGAAATATCGTAAAGAGAGGCCTCTTGCAAACATCTGGTGGGGCAGCAGTGGGCAGAAATGAGAACACGGAATTTTGGGTGTCACTGGGGATCTGAGTTTCGTTCACTGGCTGATAAAGCCCAGTTCATATTGGTGACTCAAAAATGACAGAATTATGTGGGCTGGGACCATCTCAGTGGGCAAGTGCGCTACTGCTTAGCACACTGTGTATCTTTTTAAAACCTGTTGTGCCCTCAATTAAAACAAAATCTAATGCTAAAGCCTCCTGGGGTGGTGGTGAGGTGCAGTGGAGGTGGCACTTTGTAGCTGTCCCTGTTCAAATCTCTCCTCCCCACCATGGGCTCCGTAGCTCAGCCGCGGCCATTGGAAGGATCTTCTCTCGAAATCCCTCCCTCTCCCTCCGCCTTCTACAGGAATGGATGGGGACACTGAGGCTAGGTTCTTGATGAGTTGCCAGGTTAGCCACACGGACCTCAAAGTCACTTGGGATGATTTTAAAAATGAGATGAAAAAGCAGCTAGGGTCAGCGGGCCCCAGGGGAGATCAAAGCAGATTCCAGCACCCTTGGACCCACGTGCCAAATCTCAGAACACCGTCTGAGATTTGCCTACCATGATCAAGGACTTCTCAGAAGACCAAGGATACAAAACCACTAAATGTGATTCTTTTTTAAATGCAGGTCTACTTTTGAATTTTGTATAGGTTCTGGGGAACTTATGCTCTCTGTGGAAAAGCAAGGACTGTTAGCAAAACTAACCACTGCAGTTTAGGCCACGCTTGTCCTTACGTTTTAGCGGAAATTATGTGTTGAGTTGAACTGCTATCTTCTAAAGTTAATTTCTTTACACTCATCACTGCCAACTACAAAAGCCAGCATGCTTCGAGTGTGTCTGAATTGCATTTGTTTTAGAAAAGCTCAGTTTCGCCCTAATGGTGAATGTGTGCAATAACTTTTAACTCAGGATCTAGAACGGAATGGAATCTGGATGCTCTAAGTGACTCTCTCAACCTTTCATTTTTATACCACACTAAGATAAATTATTTCCCACTCTCTTCCGGTCCCCAACCCCATCGGCAATCCTTGTCTACGCTCTGCCCGGATGCCCCCTGGACGGGCTCCTCTGCTCCATCTCCAGTGTTACCCCTCCCGCAAAGCTCTGCCCTCTCCCCTGGGCCACTGGACTGGCTTGATGACTGTCAGCTTTCCCTTCTCCACTGAGCAGCCAGGTCTTAGAAAAACAGAAAACTCGCCACCTCCCTGCAAAATGTCCTATGGTGACAGCCCACTGCACCCAGAAAGAGAGCAGAGTGCTTCACCAGGCCTGCGGTAGCCCACAGGGTCTTGGTCCGGGCCTCTCCAGCCACCTCTGGGACCAACACCCTGCTGCTCCCCACTCCCTCCCTCTTCCACATTCACAACTTCCTCTGTTCTCTGAACACAAGCTTTTTCTCAACTCAGGGCCTCTTCATTTGTGGATTCTGGGAGTCTCCTTGCACAGACCTTTGCTGGAGTGGCTTCTCCTTTGGGTCTCAGTTTAATCAGGGAGCCCTGTCTTGACCACCGATCCAGTGCTCTTCCCATGCTACGGGGGACACTCCCTCATGCTGCCCGAGCATGATATGTGATGTACAGAAAATACATCTCTGGTCTTTATCCCCATTCCCTCCTCCTAAAACCCGTGGAGCGTCCTAAGTGATGAGAGAGAGAAGGTGTCTTGGGTTCTGTCAATAAGGTGACTTTTGGACCCGAAGCGAAGGATGGGGGCTGGAGGCCAGGGGCACTCACCCTGTGGTTAAAGGGTTGGAACTTGCAGGCCTACTCCCCAGCCTCTGGGAAGGCTGAATCAGTCACCAATGGCCAATGATTTAATCGATTACGTTTCTGTAATGAAGCCTCCATAAACACCCAAAGGACAGGGCTCAGAGAGCTTCCAGGCTGGGGAGCACATGGGTATTTGGGGAAGAGCGGCGTGCTCAGAGACAGCATGGAAGCTCTGAATCTCTTCCCTGTACTTCACCCCACGCAGCTTTTCCATGTGGCCGTTCTGAGCTGTATCCTTAGATAAGAAACTGGCACTCTAATCAGTAAAAAAGCTTCTCTAAAAGGTGCCTGGGTGGCTCAGTCATTAAGCGTCTGCCTTCGGCTCGGGTCATGGTCCCAGAGTCCTGGGATCGAGCCCCACTTCGGGCTCCCTGCTCCGCGGGAAGCCTGCTTCTCCCTCTCCCACTCCCCCTGCTTGTGTTCCCTCTCTCGCTGTCTCTCTCTCTGTCAAATAAACAAATAAAATCTTTTTTTTAAAAAAAGGCTTCTCTGAGTTTTACGAGCTGCTCTAGCAAGTTGAGTCCGAGGAGGGGGTCATGGAAACCTCCCAATTTATAGCCAGTCCATTCAGAAGCACAGGGCTTTCCATTGGCTTGGAAGGGGGGCAGTCTTCTAGGAGTAAGCCAACTTGTAGCTACTTTGTGCCTAACAATTTTTTTTCTGAGCCACTGTAATTCATACTGTTTTAAAAAGAAAGGGTAAATAGTTTTATGTCAGCTTTATTTTCTTACAAACTTTCCATTTAAGTATGGTCCTCGGGGAACATTTGTCAAATCCAAAATAATTCAGATAAAACCTGTGGGATCTGATGCTCTCTCCAGGTAGATGGTATCAGAAATCAGCCCAATTGTAGGCTGGTGCTAGAGAAGTGCTTGGTGGTGTGGAAAAACCACACACACCCCTGACTTGGTACCAGAATCTAAGTAAGCTACTGTCCTCACTCTCTGAATGTGTGCATGTGTGCACGTGCGTGTGCACGTGCGTGTGTGTGTGTGTGCTGGTTTACTGTCTGCCTCACCCACCTGACTACAAGCTCTGCAAAAGAAGAACACATGAATGCTATATTCCGACTATATTCCCAGTGCCTAGAATCAGGCAGAGGTTACATGAGACACTCAGTAAATGTTTGTCGAATGAAAGAAAGAAAGAATGAATGAATGAATGAATGAATATCCATTTATAACACTAATCCTAGGAATTACCCGGGGTATTTTAAGGATTGTGACTTCCCTCACATGTTTTTGCTAAATAAATGCAAAAGAAACAAACAAAATCACAAGAGACCAAATATACTCAGCCAGGCAATTTCTAAGACCCCTTCTCTTAGTTTCATCAACAACAGTGCACCAAAACACAGCAGTTGACACAGAAAAATAAATATATTAAGTGAGGATCAGGACATGCATTTAGATCTGTATTAAAGGAATCACAGATATCTCTTAACACAACACAACACATTATTCAAGTGTACCGTGATTTTCTATGGATCTTTTATATAAGATCTGCTTAATGAGCCAGCAAGTCACTCTTAAAATACTAGAAAATTCGGGGCATCTGGATGGCTCAGTCAGTTAAGCGTCTGACTTTTGATTTCAGCTCAGGTCATATTCTCGGGGCCGTGAGGGTGAGCCCTGTGTTGGGCTCCATGCTCAGCAAGGAGTCTGCTCAAGATTCTCTCTCTCCCTCTGCTTCTGCCGCTCCCCCCACTCACATACTCTCTCTCGGTCACTCTCTCTCTCTCTCAGAATAAATAAAGTCTTTAAAAAAAAATACCAGAAAGTTCTTCCAACAACTGGACCACATTTAACAGTCAAAGAAGAAAACAAGGGAATGTAAATACTGCTGAAACATCACTGGTCACCATAATCTACAGAAACTACCATATTGTGTATGAACTACGAATGGTTACTTGTCTGTAATTTATGGGATGGATTTTTCTCCTGTCAGAATGAGTTCTGAACGCATTCATAAAGACAACTCACAGCTACTTGGCAGGCTAACAGATTTTTTTCTGGACCGCCACAATTCTGTCTTGTTATTCTAAAAAGAAGGGGGTAAATAGGTTTTATTTCAGCTTTATTTTCTTACAAACATCCATTTAAGTACCGTCCTCAGGAAGCATGTGTCAAATCCAAAATAGTTCAGACAAAACCAAGCACAGTGCCCTGGACAGAGTAAGCAGTCCCTAAATTTCTGGTAAGCAAATTTAAAATCTGAGAAGACATGACAAGATTCCAGTTGTGGGCACGCCTTCTTGATTTTAAGAGCATTTACCGTTAAAGTCAAAATGCCTCAGGGAATATTGGGACGTTGCTCTTATTTGAGGTACTGGGCAGCTGAGAAGCATGAGGGTAGAGCAAAGAGCCCAGGGGCCGCGCAGGGGAGGAGCGCGGGGAGGAGCGCGGGGAGTCCTGCAGGGGCTGGAGAGCGCGCATGCGCACGCAGCCAGGAAGCAGCGCAGCCTCGGGGAGCTGGGCGCACTTGGGCACAGCTGGAGCATGCTGCAGGTGGGATGGCGAGAAAAACAGGAGCCAGGTAGATCCTGGGCTGACCGGAGGCTTAGATCTCGTTCTTGATGCTGATGGGGCACCTTTGCGTGTGTTTGTTCGGAGGAATTACGTGACATATTGGTGGTAGAAAATCATTCTTACGCAACTGTGGGAAGCAAACCCCCGAACGATGACAACCGCCCGGGCAGCTGACAAGGAGGGTCTGTCTGGGACGACAGGCAGAAACCATGCACACGCCGACTTTCTCTAGCCTGTACCGTCTGCCACTAGTTATTTCCACCTCAGAAATCTCATCACGAACATACATTTTTACTATTGAAACCGCCCCCCCCTTCTCTTCCAACTTTTGGCCAGTTCCTTTAGTTGGAATTATTTCAAAAAAATTCTCCCTCACATAATTCATCCTTTCAAGAAATACATTTGAGAGCCTGTTATATATTCAATACCTTTAGGCACTCACGTTGCAAAATGGGTCCTATCTTGGTTCTTCTACTTGTGTGCCAAAAAAAAAAAAAAAAGGTACTGTAATAAAGCTCTGTTCTTTATAAATGCCATTTTTTTTCAGTCATTAATTTAGGTTCTCTGTACTCTCCAACCTCTGCATCTGAGGGAGGGCAACACAGCTCCCAAGAAGACATGACTTTCAAGACAATTCACATCCATCTCTTCCCAGATGATATCTGCAGCTTTCCAAAAGATACCTCGCTAGAAAAGCAAACATAAATCTATTTCCTTCCATCTTAAAGTACCCATTTTCATACAACTCGATAAGAAAAGGACAGCCAAGATTTTTCCAGGAGAACTACATCATAATAAACTACACCCTTGAAAGGACCCCGAAGCTTATCTCTTTCCTTAGCCTTCTTTAAATAATCTATTTTTTTCAACCACCAGCATTATGTTTAAATTATCCTGTTTTCCCGTTTATTTTTAAACACTAGTTTCCGCTGTATCAGTTTAATCTGTATTCTGGATTAAAGTGATCTTTGACCCTAATGAAGTTTATGAATCAAAGCAACCTACTTACCAACGCAGTTCTGAAATTGTACTAATTTATAATCAGGAAATTCCCAACACATAAAGGCATTCAGGAGATATTTTGATAAGTGCCCACCCAGTCTCTTGTAACAAAACACAATTACTACTCTGGGTCTGTTTCCTCATCTGTAAAATGAGGGTTTGGAAATGATGTCAAAGATTCCTTCAGGCTCTCTATGATTCTATGATTCCGTATCAATGCAGCAGATTTCTGGCATAAAAGCATAATACAGTACTCATGTGTAGCTCTATTTCCATCTTGCTGGAGAAACTATTTTAATACTCAATCCACTCTGAAAAAAGTAGGCTTTAATTTTAAAAAGAATAGCAACATATACTGGCCATTCATCTCCTCCCTTGTAATAAAGGCTTCATCGTTTGCTCTTTCTAATTCAAAGGCTTGCTCAGCTTCACTCCTCAGGACTAAAGTGTGCCTGTTTTTGTTCTCCGTGTTGCCAAAATTAACACTAAAGTTAAAATTATAGATGCCAATAAAATTACCACATGCGGTAGATACTGTGACTCGTAAAAATGGTCAAACACGCCTATAAAATGTAGAGTGGGTACAGCAGCAACACAACGTATTCCTTTCAGTCAACTATTCACAGGACTCCCGACATGCCAAGTTTTACCTGAAACACCCTTGAGCCTGGGGAAATCATAAGTTCTCTGAGATTAAGCGAAGAATGTCTCTGATGCAGCACATCAGACAGACCCTAGGTTTTACAGTGTCATTCAATTTATTAGCCCCAATTTTATGTATAAATGGTGTTTGGTTCTCTTAACAGATGGTCTACTACAATATTTTTTAAGAAGCTGCTCTACTAGAACACATATTCCCCTCCCATATCCTCTCCAGCAGACAGCAACCCCCTTGCAGGAGGGCAGAGCATACAGCTCCCATTAACTCACATGCTGCGACATTTTTAAACAGCTTTCTTTCGAAACCAAATTGCTATCCTTGACTTTCAAATGTTTGTATTTGAAATCTAAAAGGAAACTGGCATTGAAAAGGGCCCCTTTACCAGTTTACTATACGTTTGGTTTAAATGCCACTGATTTCAGAAATTTAAGGCTGAGCCTTCACTGCAATCTTTGATGGCAGTAAGGATGACATTTTTTTTTTTTAGAAAAGGAATTTTAGAACATTTAGAAATTCTACAACAGCTTTTCTAAAGTTTCCTGGTGCTTTATTTCAATACATGATGGGTCTCTTAAAGAAGGTCTAATTCCTAAGCTATCATAGGAATAAATGGTCTCAATTCAAAAAAGAAATGTAAGTGAGGGGCTCCCATTAGTAATACCAAAGTTAATGGTGTCCGTCACCTATGACTTTACTAAGAAACTTCACATGAGAGTAAACAAGAGCAATCATGGTGGCCAATGATGCCCATGCACGCATGTCTGTACACACAAATGGGTTAAGGTCCATCACATCCCCTGAGTCTTCCTGCTTAGCAGTCTAATGCGTAGACATGCAGCTACTAGGTGTAATGATAAATCAATCAGTTCACTGGTTCATAGAAGAAGCCCATTACCTTCCTCACTTCACAAGCTTTCATTAGTCATATTAGTTATCGCTCTCGTTCCTGACATTTGACTACTGATAAAAACTCGTCGCAGGATAAGCAGAGATGGGCAAGCCAGAAAGGAGGGGGGTGACCAATGGACAGTGATGGCTGAGAACCTCCTACTAGGGGGCCACTGTCACCATCAGCAGGGACGACCACGACAGCTTTGTAATCATAAGCAGCTAATGCTGCTGGACCACTCTGCTCTTGCAATAGATCTGTAGCTGAGAAGTTAGGATGGAAATATGAGCCATCAGGCCAATTATATGCTTCAGTAATTCAAACCTTCGCTCAGGCTCCACATTATCGCCCAAGTGCGGTGTATGCTGGGCACTATGGAATAAATCCTAGCAGCGTGAGATTCACAAGCAGGCACTCAAATGTTTGTTGAATACCTAGGTACTGCACATACGGACACGGCAAGGTAAGACCCCGCTAACTGCCAGACGTTTCCATCACTGACTGCCCCTTTGCTCTCTAGACGCTCATCCAGGGCTAAGTTACAGCCATTTACCACCAGAGATAAAACCATGATGACATGCCAGTCCTAGTTGACAACAATTAATAAGACCTCGCAAAGGTCCCGCGATCCTGTGAGGCACCTGGCCAACAGGAGTCCTGTGGAATACAGCGTCGTCCTCCTCTTCGCTAGAAGTGCACCACGCAAGACAGAATTGACATGCTTCTTTTAAGCTACCATATACTTCTCTTCCAACTCCATCCTGTACCACAACCCAGCCTAACACCACAGCCATATGAGATGCTCCAATTTCCACCGACGATATCTCTCAACGAAAATTTAATACATCAGTCTGACATCCGCAGGGTCATTCCCTTCCACTGCTTATATGTTAGAATCGCCACAGCTGTTCTCAGCCTCGGTACTCCCTGATTCACCCCTTCAGGTAAGGTAACCACACTGTGACTGATTTCTCTACGATGCAATTATACCAGAACAAGAAGGCCTAATTAAATACAGTTCAAATATATATAAATGCTGACAGTTCCCAAATTACAGCAAAATTATACTGAATGACTGTTACCAACTCCCCAACAACCGAACATTCTAGCAGCCCTTCCAACGGCCACAGAGGCTATTATGGAAGAACACGGAAGAGTCCACTGGGAGGAAGACTTGCAGAGGCCAGAGAGCATCCACAGAGAACACTCCCAACTACCTGTGCCAACAAGGAACCTTTCTCTCCAGAGTCTGGCATCACAAGACAGGGGTCGACCAACACTGTAGGTTCAGAGCCCAGGTCTGCTCCTCATTAGTTGTAGGATTTGGAGCAAATTATTTAATTTGGGGGGGGGGGCGCGTCGTGATTTCTCCTTCAGTAAAGGGCACAAAGTGATGTTCCCTTTACAGAGCTGAGGGGATTAAAGGAGGAAGGGATGTTGAATGCTTACACTGTCCCTGGGACCAAAAAATATCCGACAAATAGTAATACTATTACAATTACCTTCCCTGAGCCTATTTAAATTTATTCATTTTACTCTTTCATGGTGTTTGAATTTCTACCAGTAGGAAAATCCTTTGGATCTGAAAAGAAACCCCCTTTTTTTTTTTAAACAAAACTGAGACATCTGAGAGAAGGCCAAGAAGACAACAGTCTGTTACACTAATACGAATTAGTTGAATCAGACTGCCCACCTCTAGATTTTTAATGTGAGCATGAGCACTGAGCGAATGGAAGGGTTTGACTGGGAAGAAGAAAAGTTAAGATATATATATATATCTTATATCTATGTATATAACTTAATATGTCACACCACCTGCTTGACACACACACACACACAT
>NW_027397079.1:15201082-15293819 GCF_003265705.2 Callorhinus ursinus | reverse complement strand
TATATATATATATATATATATATATATATATATATATATATGTAAACAAATAGCATTGAGCATGTATTACTGGGCTGGGGGAGAACGGTCTGAAAGCAAACGGGAAGCATGCATTACCCAGGGACTTTGGAGAGGAGAGCACCAGAAGATGGGAAATTGTAGGGGTAGACAATTACAAGGACACCAAAGAAAGTGGGCCTATTTCAAAAGTTTGGCTGGGCCTATCTCTTACCCAAGAAAGGAAACTCAGCACTTGAGTATGAGCACCCTTAGTATTAAAGACCAGGGACACTAGGAGCTACATAAACTTTGACAGAACCATGATGGTCACCCCTTGTAAGGAACATGTCCTGTGGGATTCAAGACAGTCACTTTCACATAAATATTCAGAATTTAGCATACCCCTTACCTACGGATGGCTTGTCCTATAATATTCTTCCTAATCGAGTAAACCATATCAATGTCCACACGTAAGGGCCTCATCTTCACATTTGTTCTGAACAGTAACAATCCTTTACGAACAGCACGCAGCGTCATCTACAATCACATCTCAAGGTAAGACCAATCATCATTTCTAGAGTCTGAACTCCCGACATCTATCCTATATTAATCTACCCTGGGAAGACTCTTAAAATGAACAAAACAGTTCATTCTTACCCTCTATGACAAATGAATGCTTTTAAAACTGCCACTCTTCATAATCAACTATTTCCTGAGTGGTTTCCGTGTGTAGGGAACTACTAGGAGATGTGAATTGTGGAAAAGGGCATAAATCTTGATCCTTGTCTTCAATTGAGCTTATGATTTAGGTGGGGAAACATGATATAAATGTGTGAAAATATAAGCAATTCTAACATATTCAGATTACCATTTACAACACCCTTAGAAGAGATACAAGAAAATACATGAATGACTAGCAAATTAACTCCCACGATAGGAATTTATTAATATATAATTATACCCATCTCTCCATAGAGAGAAATAGCAATTCTCCAACAGCATTAAGAAATGACCTCCTGTTGAGTAATCAGGGAAAGGTTTACGGGAGAGGGAGACTTTGAATAGGGTCTTTAAAGATGAATGGAATTGATGGATGTGAGGACCTTATATAATTACTGTATATTCTCAACATACTATGATGTCACCAAGCATCCTTCAAAACTGACTTGACACCCTCCACTTTGCTTTGAAGATGCAGAGCGCTATCACAAAGAAGAGACATCTTTGACAGTGAAGAGAGGAAGCATGCTTTCTTCCCCTCTGCAAAAGGGTGAGCTATGGGGATGGATATGAAAGCAAAGAGAAAAGAGATATTCAAGAAGCCGATCCAATACATAGTTTGCATTTTAAAATGTTCTAATTATTATTTCAAATGACATAAGGGATTTAGTACTCTCAGAAATATCTTTAATGACAAAGAGTTGCTAAACCTATAAATTTGATGGGATGGTAAAACCATGCTTTCGGATGTGCCAAGTCTCATTCTGGAAACACAGCGTGTAATGGACTTTGGAGGACCCCATTTTGCCATCTCACTATTGAAAAAGAGAAAGCTTTAGCCCGTGGATTGTTGTAAGAAAACAGCTATGTAATAATTTGACTCCTAAAGCAGACTCAGAAGAAATATGCTTGCTTCCATCGTGGTTAACAGCCACCTCAATCTGATGTTAGTGTTGGAAACAGTCCCTGAGCATATGAATCAGGAGCGCTTGGATTTTAGTGCACTGCATGTAGGTTAACGGGCCAAATAACATGCCAAATTTCAGGGACGATTTTAATTGAGAAGAAAAGATGTCAAATAGTATTTACCGAACGCCTCCATCCGAACAGTGGAAGAGATACTACGGCTGATGGAAATCTGGAGCAGTTTAATTCTTCCCTATTTGCAGATCCTACACGCTGTCTGACTTTTCAATTCTGACATGACTGAGGATGAATCATGCGTCTGGTGGGCAGCCTACGTGAGGCGCTTCTGCTGCCTCCAGTGGAGGCCACACAGGGGTCCTAACAGTAAGACCGCCTCTCAAAGGAGAGCGCACCCTTATCAGAGCGGGTCTAGACATTTTACCATATTGCTTTGCACACAACAACTCTTGAAAGAAAAGCAGGGGAAACCTACCTGACCCTTTCTGGACTGGCTCCATCCCCCAGGTAGCTTTGACGCTAAAGCCTGGTGCATGCTAGGGGGTTGCACCCAGGCACAAGAAGGAGCCAGTAACAGAAACGGATGTCCTAGAATCTGGAATAAGAAGAAAGAGTAAACCTCCGAGTCATAATAGCCTCAATGAGCATTTCAGATGGGCTACTGAGGGCACGTGGAACACAACAGGAATCTGGTACTTTACCTTCGCAGATCTACTTTTTAAAAATGAGTTCCAGAACTCTCAGCTCTTCTTACCTCGAGATACTGGTTCAAGTTCGGTTCAAAAGCTGGCAAAAAAAGCACCTTAAAAAAAGGCTCTGTGAATGTACTTTGCTGGTGAACAATTTTAGGAGAAAAAAATAATCCTCTTTACCATTCTTTCATCCTATTTGCATGGAACAGCTGGGATCTGTCCCATGCCTATCCCATACATCAGAACCACTTGTACTGAGCCAGCATCCCGCTGCAGTGCCTCGGGAATCTGCAATGTCACTCGGCTCCTGCCTTGTTCTCTGCAAAGTGAAGTCATAGGGATGGATCAGCCAACCTGACTTCTCACTACCCTGCCCAGAATCCTTTGTGAACTGAAATGAGTCATCGCTCCAAGAAAAGCTACAGCCTCTGGTTGTCTGTGCAGGTTCCTTTGTCTGTGCAGTGTGGAGACACGGGGCTGGGATTGTACCCCAGGCCCCCGGGGCTGCGAGGGGTACATCCTCCTCTCTGAAGGGGCCCGGGTCCCCTCCCGTGCATTAAGCACCAACTCAGATTTTTTTTTCATCATTAAAACAGCACAAAGGGCACATACCTCCGGATGCTTGAAGGAAAAACACACACACACACACACACACACACATTAAAATGGATCTAGCGTCGTATACTCACCAATCCGTCATTATCAACCTGACCCATTCTCTCTCTCTCTCTCTCTCTCTCTCTCTCTCTCTCTCTCTCTCTCTTTTAAGGCTGGCTTTTCATGGTGATGAAGGACGAACCTCCCTCCTGTGTGTAACAGGCGGTTCTACTGTACACCGGATCAAAGTTTAGCTGCAGTGAGCTATTTGTCATGAATTCCAGTCACCGCGCAAGCCCTTGCAAGCCTGGCTCTCCTCGTTCCCCGCACAGCCGGCAGGCTTGCAGCAAAGGCGGCCCCGCAGTTCTCAGCTCGCCGCCCCTGCCGCCGCCGCCGCCCAGAAAGGCGGTGTTGGGAATGAGGTCACTGTGTCAGGAACTCTGCTCGCAGCGTGAGCCTCTCTGCAGCTTGCAACACCCCTGAAACTGCACCGAGCGGTACGATTTTTTAGGTCGCTGCTTCCTCTGCTCTTTTCAAAAACAAAAACAAAAACAAACACAAACCTGTGTCTAAGATCAGTAAAGGCAAAAACAAAAACAAAAACAAAAAAACCCCATTGCGTATTTGTGTGCAAACGTCTGTTTCACGGGACTGTTGGTGCTGCAGCGCGCTCCTCATTAGCCCTGCACCGACTAACTCGTGTGCACACACACGTGTGCGCGTCGTATTTATAGACACGCATATACACAGAGCCATAGAGAAAATGATTCATCTCTATTTAGAGTACAAGACACCACATATAAACATCTCCAGGGGAAAAGTGGGGTGGGAGTTTGGCAGAGGGGAGAGGAAGAGAGGAGTCTCAGCAATCACGCTGCAACCACAGAAAAATGGAGTCTGGAGGAAAAGAATCATTAAGGAAGAAGTGAATTCTGCTGTATTAGCAATGGTGCTGCCCAAACCGCCCCCAAAGAAGTAATACCAAAGCGGGCGCCTCTCACTGTCTGAACTCGGGAACCGAACAGATGCCAAGAAATTATCCAATATGCAGAGACCAAGTAGATTTGGGTGGCAGAGGGCTGCCTATACAGCAGGTAGCCTACCACAAATACGAAGTGGAGGGTGCAGCCAGCGCTGGGATTTCAAAGATGTAACGAATTTCTCAGACCATCCCAAGTCACTGAGGTAGAAGGATTCCCCAGGCTCAAGTCCCACCACGATCAGATCCTCTCTTAACTTCTGTGATTTAGCCTGTCATCCACCTCTTCCCGCAGAAGCTGGGGCCTCATCTGACCCTGGGCAGCACCCCCGCCCCAGGCCAAGGTCCTCCCTCCCCGAGCTGAGTGAGTCCTGTGACCCCACACCGTGATTCCCATTCAGCCCTCGGAAAATAAAAAATGTATAAGCCTCTTCTGCCTGACAACTCATGCAGTATCTACAAATAAAAATCCCGTCGCTACATTCCAACTCATTTCTTCTCCCATTGCCCACAGTCTGGGACACTTTGTAAGTAGGCACATTATATGCTCATTTATTGACTGACTGATACACTTGGTCTTAACATTATTAAACAAAACATCTTCAACTCCTTCAACCATCTGACATTTTCCAAATCCTCTGCCCTCATGGCTTCCCTCCTTTGCTTCTGCTCTTTCATACCAGCTTCCCTCCCAAAATGTTGTACGAATAGCTGAGTACACTTTTGGCTGCGTTTTCCCCTTGGCTCTACACCTGCCTTGTTCTGGACTCCATAGTCCCATGGCCTAAGCCTACAGTAGGCTTTTGGCCGAGTCACACCGTCAACCCCCAGAGAACTTCTTCACATTAAGTGCTAGTAAATGAGGCCTCATTCGGGCACTTTAAAAATCCTCATCAGTAATGCCCTCTACATTTCATCAGAAATGGTTTGGTCTTGATTTTCCTTCCTGATGTATGATTTCCTCTCATTTGATATGCCACCTAGACTCTCATCCACGACATAGACTGAGCCTGTGGCCCAGCGCCAGGGCCTCCCACCGAGACCGCTCACCTTCACTCAACTCCCTTTGAGTTTGGTTGTGTCTTTGGTTGTAAATCTACCAAATCCACCTGCCCTGGCTCACTCTTGTAAGGCACAGTCTCATCACTACGAGATTAGAAAGTATGCTGAATAAACCCCTGCACTTTAAGAATACAACGATGTAACTATATAATAAATGTATTAAAAATTAAGATCTAAATAGAGATACCTTTAGCTCTGGCAAGGTAAGAGCCTCTGGGGAAGCTCTGGGCCATTGAACCACCTCTTGGTAGCTAAAATTTCAATTTTCCTCTATGATATAGAAAAGGTTAAATAAATGGATAAAGAAAAAAAAATACCCAAAGAAAAAGGATGGAAAATTACAATAAAAATGTATTCAAACTTTCTAATATCCAAATATGTATGTTTCTCTCTATACATGGGTCTCTTGTGCCCATATTAGAAACTCACCTAAGCTTTGCAAGGACCCAGTAAAGTAAGTACTGTTATTATCCCCATATTAAAAAGAGATTAACTGGGGCGCCTGAGTAGCTCAGTCAGGTAAGCCTCTGACTTCGGCTCAGGTCATGATTTCAGGGTCCTGGGATCGAGTCCCACTTTGGGCTCCCCACTCACCTGGGAGACTGCTTGTCCCTCTGCCCCTCCCCCTGCGCATGCTCTCTTTCTCTCCCAAATAAATGCATAAATAAAATCTTTTAAAAAAGAGAGAGAGATTAACTGCCTTCCTCAAGTTCCACAGCTGCTAAGTGGCAGAAGCAAGATTTGAACCCGGGGCAAGAGGCCCCAGGGTCTGTGTTGTTTTTTTGTGTTTTTTTTTTTAATGCAGGACTTTATTATTATTTTTTTCTTTCAAAATTTTATTTAAATTCAAGTTAGTTCACATACAGTGTATTATTCGTTTCAAGGGTGAAATTTAGTGATTCATCAGTTGCATATAACAGCCAAGGCTCATTACATCACCCAGTTACCCCTTCCCCCCGCCCACCTCCCCTCCAGCAGCCCTCAATTTGTCTCCTAGAATTAAGAGCCTGAGCTTTTAACCAACACGCTTAACTGCCTCTCAACTATTATAATAAAATTACCACTAGAAACAAAAATTAAAAAAAAAAAACACCTATACCTCAATTTTTACATTTAAAATCGAAGGCAATTCACTTCATTAGTACACGAGGCCAGGCCAGTGAGGTTAAGTTCACAGGCTGGGTCCCCTTCAGAGCAGTTGCCTTGCCCAGTTCTGCAACCAGTGGAGGGCTGCCCTCCCACGTCGCCCCGCTGCCAGTTACTCAGTGATGATGCAAAGAAAGGTACCTGGTCAGCCACCACCATAACCGTAAGATCATTTTGCGGCCCTACTCATAGCACGGGGAGTTTTACGATGGACAACCATGAGCCTCAACTTGAAAATAAAGGCGAGAAAGGCACTCAGATGTTCTCCATCCCAGTCGGATGGGGAGATACACTCAAGAATCAACTACAGACATTATTAGCAGTTCTCCTCCTCCTCCTGACGTGCTGTTCCTTTTAATAACAGATTCAGTGTTAACAGTAAAGGTTTACAAACATCCCACAGACTATCGCGGAGGGGCTTTGCTCAGTTGAGAAGGTGTGAGCAGAGGCTGTGTGTGGCACTGGACTGGTTCCTTGGCAAAAGAGGTCACAGTAGCACCACCCCGTGACACAGTCACGCAGGGTCCTACAGAATGCTTTGATGACTGGAGGGAGGAGCGCAGTTTGAGAGTAACAGTCCGAAGCCGAGCAGCAAGTATCTCAAATCAGTTAAAAATATTTACTGGGCGCCCAGGTACAAAGTCCTATTGTGAGTACAGAGATCCAAACATGTTTCAGTAGTGTGCATAAGGCAGGCAACGTACACCGGCACACACACAAACATGGTCTCTACTCTCAAGGAGCTTGTAAGACACTTGAGGAGATACGATATGCACACACAAAAAGTGCAAAGGATACAAGACAGTGTCTGTCCAAGAGGAGGAACAGGTAGCAGGTGCCTCTGAGAATTCTGGAGTAAAACACCTGGCCGAAGGAGTCAGGAGTGGCTCGAAAGGCAAATCTGTCCTAAAATCGGGACTGGTGAGAGAGAAGAGAAAGGGCATACCATGTGTTAGAACGTGAGCTCTGTGAAGAGAGGGGTTTTTGCATGCCTTGTGTTTACAGGTGTATTCCTGAGAAGCACCCAGCCAATGGTAGGCACGAAATAAATAATGTGCTGAATGAATGAATGACCTGGAGAGAGCAAGTATGGAGGTATTGATGCAGGGAGTGGGGAAGCCTGCAGCAGAGGGTTCATACTGGAACACAGAGGAAGAGGAAGCTAAGGGGTGGCCTAAAATCAGATTAAGAATGGTCTCTAATAGATTAGAAAATGACCCAGGTTGTATTCACAATGCATTCCGCTTGGCATTTGTTAGAGCTATTAGTAGGTCTCCTCCTAAGAAGCACGAGCCCTACATGAACCCCTCAGTCTCCAAAAACAAGTATTTATAAGTCTATGGTGGCCCATTAGAGGGACGGTATGTTGACAGGACGACCAGACGTTGCCTCCCCCGGGGGCTTCTCTGCACCCCCATCACCACCCAGAAGTCTGTGATACCAAGACTCCCTCTGCTTTGCAAGAACGTACCAATGGGGGAGAAAAAAATCCTAGTCTGCAGCAGTATTCTACTAAACCGACCCTAATTCGATGTAGTTCGAGTAAACAAACATTTCTTAAACACAACACGTAAGACCCTGCTTGTTGCTGAAGCCAGAATAAAGGTGGCAAAGTTACAGCATCTGTCCTCACAGTTTTGTGTCAACCTCTGAGTCCTTTAAGGCAAACAGGGAATGAGTGCCATGAGTCAAAGAGATCTGGCAATTTCTGACCTAAGACAGAGGTGGCCAGGAAGCACGGTGGGAACTGGGCAGTGCTAAAGGAAGGAGGCAGCAGATGAGGTGGGCCCCGAAGATGGGTAAGCAAAGGAGGAGGAAGAAGAAAGCTGGGGATGTCTTTTGAGGCAGCAGAGCAGTGTGCTGAGAGACCACGTGCGTCAGAGAGTACAAGATGTTTTGGAGAAGGGCTGGTGGTTGACCTTGCTGGGCCAGCGTGGCAGGATCCATGAAGGAGAAGGGTAGAGATAAAGCCAGAGGAGTCAGACTGAGATAAGCTTTTGAGGAGCAGGAAACTGTAGGAGAAAGGCATTATGGGTTCTTACGGGGGGGTTGGGGAGGGATGCTATTCATGCTGTAAGTTTAGGTTGCTGTTGCAACAGGGTACAGGACACATCCAAAGAGAGAAGATAATGACTGACCGACACAAGGGAAGAGCCCATTGCGAGGGACACAACAAGATGCCCAAACAAGGAACAGAGAGAAGCGCAGAGATGTGAGATAACTTTTCTGTTTCCCAAAGGGACTGTCCCAAATATCCGACATGAGATATTAGGGTACTATCCGCAATGCAGTTCTAGAAGCATCATGTACACCCCCCACGACTCACCAAGAATCTATCCAAAAGCCTGTCTGGGCTCGGGTGATAGTCAGACATCTGGAGTAGTGCCCAGGGTAGAATATTAGTTCAAACCGAGAAATAAAGGGAAGAGGAGAAATCCGCTAAAGAGAAATCCCTGGGCACCAATAACAGACCAGACTTTCCCGGTTGCACAAACACTGATTAAAAAAAAAAAAAAAAGCACAAATTTAAAATTCAATGAAAGTGATTTCAGAAACAGAAAGTTCGAAAGTCTTCAAGGGCTCTATAGGCCAGGGTTTACGGAGGTGAGCGCATTACTGTTACGGTGGCAGAAGCAATTGCAATTACGGTTGGATTCAATGCCGCGTGGTATAGGCAAGCAAACTAAATCTTTAAAGAACAAATACACTTGTGGTATCCCTGCAGGCAGTGGGGAGCACCAACAGGACCACAAAGTGAAGAATAAGGTTATTCTACATGACTTACTAAAATTCTCCAAATTCTGGATTTGGGGTGCCTGGGTGGCTCAGTTGGTTAGGCGGCTGCCTTTGGTTCAGGTCACGATCCCAGGGTTCTGGGATCCAGCCCGGCATCCAGGGTCCTGGGAACCAGACTTCCCTGCTCCGTGGGGAGTCTGCTTCTCCTTCTCCCTCTCCCCCTCCCCCTGCTTGTGTGCTTGTGTGCTCATGCGCTCTTTCTCTCTCTCTCTCAAATAAATAAAATCTTTAAAAAAAAGTCTTTGGATTAGATCAATTCTCATGGGATTAGGAAGACAGAATAATGACATTTTAGAGCTGGATAAGGCACTGAAAGTCATCTGGTGTATTATCCTTTGACTGAAGATAATCTTAGGGTCCAAATGGTGGAGATGACTTGCCCAAGGTTACAGAGAGTTAGTAGCAAAACCAAAGCTAGCCCCCAGAGATCCTGATTCTCAGTGCAGCCCCCTCTCCATTATTCCACAACACCTTGTAAAATTTATTAATAGGGTATTAAATTCCAAGGCTTTTCTGGATGCATTTTGTGTAAGATATTATAAATGAAGCAGGCAGATGCCCAATTTTCCATTCTTCACTGTGGTATAAATTATTTTTCTGCCCTCGGTTCTTCTTCTTTTTTTTTTTTAAGAGTTTTTTTTTTTAAGATTTTATTTATTTATTTGAGAGAGAGAGAATGAGAGATAGAGAGCACAAGAGGGAAGAGGGTCAGAGGGAGAAGCAGACTCCCCGCCGAGCAGGGAGCCTGATGTGGGACTCGATCCCGGGACTCCAGGATCATGACCTGAGCCGAAGGCAGTCGCTTAACCAACTGAGCCACCCAGGCGCCCCTGCCCTCGGTTCTTCTAATCAACATCCAAAGAAGACAAGGAAGGGAAAGATAAAAGTGAAGTCAGAAAAACTGAGAGCCAGGGAGTTTTCAGGTAAAAGACAGATTTTAAATTTGATGTTTTGATATTCAACATTAAGAAAACTACGGAAAGACGTGGGGAAGTGAGATGGTATAATTTAATTTAACATCATATAATTCCATCATAATTTTATTATGAAAGCATCCGGATTTGTGGACTATTCATTTCCGACCCACTGGGTGAAAACTCACCTAGGTACATCTCAGACAGTGGTACTCAGTATTTTCAACTACAGAGGACAGGGATGGTGTGCCCAAAGCAAGCCCACAGTCTGCCAGGGAAAAAGATTCTGTTTTGAAGTCTCCCTGAAATTCAGGCAAGCTACATATTATACTCTGTATTATATCACTTTTTGTCTTAATAGTAAAAGTTTAAAAAAAAAATGTTTCCACTGAACATCATTCAACATTACTTTCCAGAATCTACACACCAGCTCGAGGAAGCCTGCCTGCATTTGTCTTGAGGTTGTATAAACCTGCAGTGTAGGCCCCAGGCCCTGGAGGCAAATATGCCCCCAATTTGAGAAGCAAGAAGTACATCTGAAAATACACCAGAAAGTGGTATTTCCCAATTCATTTTCAAAGTTATCATCCGTATTTCTGCAGTTTTAAAGACATACCATTATAGAGTCCTAGAGCTCTTCTAGCTGGAATTAGTTAGAGGGTCAAAGAGCTGAGAAACTGAATTACTTTATCACTGGCTTATTTAATTATGGCCAAGTTATTCTCTCCGGGGGCTGCATTCCTCCTCTGTAAGATGGAATCAGAAAAAAAAAAAAAAAAAGAAAGAAAGAAAGAAAGAAAAAGAGAAAAAAGAACGTTGCAAAGCCTGCCATATTTTTTAAAAGGAGACATATCTATAGAACTAACCTCCGACCTCAAGGTGCTTCCAATTAACTAAAGAATGAAAAGTAAACACACATGAAAAGGAGGTATCACACAACCTCCGCAAGAAAACTATGAATAAGAAGGGAAAAATTACAGCAAACGAAGTCCAGACGGAGTGTAAAGAAATACGGGCCAAACATTTCGATCACAAAGCTGAACTCAGCATGCCTGGGTTGGGTTCCTACTTCTTACAGGTTCCAACAGAACGCTGTTGGAAGGGGGGGCGGCCACTAATCCAAACACATGCTTCAGGGGAATTGGGGTCCCTCCAGCGTGCTGTTCTTCTGACACTTCCATAAACCCTGGGCTGACTCTAACGTCTACACTATTCCAACTGACTCGGGTGAGAACAGGTTTTGGACTGTATTTCCGGTACTCAAAAGAGTGGTTGAAAACAGTGGTTTCAGCACCTAAAGCAGGCAAAGAGTTATTGACAGAAAAACAAGAACATTACGTGGGCTTGGGTGTCCTCTACGTGGTCATTACCACAGACTTCTACTTATCCACTAAGCTCTTTGGCTGACGTCAGTCCAATCCTCAGTATCATGGCCACATGTCATCTTAAGGAAGTCAGAGTGTACCTTTATATTCACAAATAAAGTGTTTACCAAACTAGGGAAAAAAATCATAAAATTCTGGAGTCAAAAAATATAAGTCAGTCGTATTCTCTGTTATCCCTCTATAACGAATGGATAAAAATAATTAGAATTTCTTTGCTGTCTGGGATCTCAGTGATTATACAATCATCTGTATGTGCTCTTTCCAGTAGGGTAGCTACTAGCCACGTTTGTTTGTTTGTTTGTTTGTTTAATTTAATTTGAATTAAATAAATTTAAATTTTAGTTCCTCTATTTCAAGTGCTAGTTAGCTAACATTGGGCTAGTATTCATCATAGTGGGCACGGCATCTATAGAACATGTCCATCATCTCAGAGAGTTCTATTGGACAATAATGATCTCATTAATCAATAAGCAATCACAAGAATATCAGATACCGTTCACTTTTACCATGAAAACCTATAATTTTTAGATGTAATTTTTTAAATTAACATACCAAAATCAAGGACTTTCTTAATGTTCAACATCTACGGGTTTTAACACATGTGTAGATTTGTGTAAGTTATCACCACGATCACGATGAGTCAGACATAGAGCAATTCCATCACCCCCTCCCCCTCCAGAACTCCACCCCGCTCCTCCCACACTCCTAACCCCTGGAAACAAGTGGTATGTCCATGTTGTTGTATGTAGGAGGAATGGGATTGCTGGGTCATAGGGTGAGAGTGTATTTACCTTCACGGGAAACTACTAAACTACCTTCCAGATTGGCTATGCAATTTTGCAATCCAATGAGCAATGTATTTCTAGGAGTTTTCCACAGATTTCTTGAGATCTTTCTACATGGTCAATCATGTTGTCTGCAAATAGGAACAGTTTTATTGCAACTTGTAAGCCTTTTAGTCTCTTTTTCCAGAAGAATGTCTTTTAGGAATTCTAGCGTGATGCTGAAGAAGAATGGCGAGAGTGGATATCCTTGTCTTGGTCCCAGCGTGAAGGGGGAAGCGTTCAGTCTTTTGCTATTAAATGTGATGTCAGCAGCAGAGTTTTGTAGATGTTTTTATCAGGTTAAGGAAGTTGTCTTCTCTTCCCAGATGAAGAGCTTTTATCATCAGTGTATGTTGAATTTTGCCAACTGTTTTTTCTGAATCAATTGATATTATCATGTGACTTTTTTCTCCTTTAGGTTTTTAATATGGTGGACTATAGTGATTGATTTTCAAATGCTGAATTAGCCCTGCATTCCAGAGCTAACCTCCACTTGGTCACGGTTTATTATTTTTTCTGTATATTGCTGGATTCAATTTGCTAATATTTTTTGGATGGATTTTTGCATCTCTGTTTATAAGGTGCATTGATCTGTAGTTTTATTGTACTATCTGTGTCTGGTTGTGGCATAAGGATAATGCTGGTTTCATAAAGCGAGTTGGGAAGTGTTGCCTCCTCTTCTCTTTTCATGTCAAATTGGTGGTGTTTCTTTCATAAACATTTGGTAGAAAACTATCTGGACCTGGAGTTTTGGATTTTGGGTTTTGGGGGGATAAAATGTTAACTATAAGTTAAAATGCATTTAAAGGATAGAGAACTATTCAGGTAATCTGCTTCTTGAGTGAGTTCTGAGAGGATGTTCTTTCTAGGGTTTGGTCCATTTCATCTAAATTGTTGAATTTATGTGCACAGACCTGTTTGTGGTGTTCCCTTACTTTAATGTCTGTGAGATCTGTAGGGATATGCCCTTCTTCACTCCTAATATTGATAATTTGTACCTTATTTCCTGGTAATCTGGCTAGAGGTTTATCAATTTTATTGTTATTTTTGAGGAACCAGCTTTTGACTTCATTGGCTTTCTCCATTAATCTTGTTTTGAAATTCCTTGACATCTACTCTTTATTATTCTTTCCTTCTACTTGCTTTGGATTTATTTTGCTCTTCTTCTTCTAGTTCCCTTCGGCAAAAGCTTAGATTGTTCATTACAGTACTTTTCTTCTTTTCTAACATAAGCACTTAATCTATATATTTCTCTCTAAGCCCTGCTTCATCTGCTTCATATGAGTTGTGATATGTTGTATTTTCATTTTTGTTCACCTCAAAATACTTTCTACTTTTCCTGAGACTTCCTCTTTGATCCATGGATTACTTAGAAGCAGTTGTTTAATTTCCTAGTATTTGGGGATTTATCAGCTACCTTTCTGTTGTTGATTTCTAGCTAAATTCCATTATGGTAAAACAGCACACTTTGAATTATTTCAATTCTTTTAACTGCTTTTAGGTTTAGGTTTCGGGATATCATCTATCTTTGTGAATGATCTCTGAGGATTTGAAAGGAATGTATATTCTGCTATTTTGAAGAGGAATGTTTTAAAAATGTCATTTGGATCCAGTTGATTTTAATGGTATTATTCAGTTTTCCTATATTCTTACTGGTTTTCTACCTACTTATTCTATCAATTACTGCAGGACTCATGTTGGACGTCCCCAACTATAAGCATCTATTTCTCTTTTCAGTCCTATCTTGTCTCATGTACTTTGAAAAGTTCTGTGGTGAGGTACATATACTTTTAATATATTCTTTTTAAAAAAATAAATTTTTTGGTAAGAATACTTACCATGAGATCTATCTTAACAGATTTTTAAGTGTACAGTACAATACTGTTATCCAGAGGCACAACGTTGTCAATCAGATTGTTAGAACTTATTCATCTTACAAAACTAAAATTTCATACATGTCACTGATTAGCAACTACCCCCATTTCCCCCCTCTCCCCCAAGCCCCTGGCAAACACCTCTCTATTCTTTGCCTCTATGAGTTTGCCTGTTTTATATACATTAAGTAGAATCCTGCAGTATTCATCCTTCTATGACTGGCTTATTTCACTTAGCATAGTATCCTCAAGGTTCATCCATGTCGTTGCATATTGTAGAATATCTTTCTTTTTCAAGGCTGAATGATACTCCATTGTATGTATGTATGACATTTTGCTTATCCATTCATCTGTCGATGGACATTTAGGTTGCTCCACATCTTGCCTATCGTGAACAGTGTTACAAGGAACATGGCAGTGCTAATCCCTCTTCAAGATCCTGCTTTTAATTTTTTTGAGTAAATAAGAAGGGGATTTCTGGATCATATGGAAATTCTATTTTTAATTTTTCTGAGGAAATTTTACACTGTTTTCTATAGTGGTCCCACCATTTTGCGTTCCCACCAACAGTGTACAAGAGTTCCAATTTCTCCACAACCTCACCAGCACTTGTTTTTTGTTTTTGTTTTTTTTTTTATAATAGCTAACAGGTATGAGGTGATATCCCACTGTGGTTTTGATTTGCATTTCCCTGATGGTTAGTGATGTCGGCATCTTTTCAAATACCAGTTGGCTACTTGTATATCTCCTTTGGAGAAATGTCTGTTCAAGTCTTTAGCCCATTTTTAAATCAGGTTGTTAGTTTTTTGTTTTTGTTTTTGTTAATGAGTTACAGGAGTTCCTTACATACTATAGAAATTAACCTCTTCTTCAATATATGGCTTATAAATATTTTCTCCCATTCCATAGGTTGCTCTTTTACTCTGTTGATTTTGTTGCTGTGCAGAAGCTTTTTAGTTTGATTTAATCCAACTTACCCAATTTTGCTTTCGTTGTCTGTGGTTTTGGTGTCATATCTAACGACAATCATTGAAGTCACTGAAATCATTCAATGGAAATCATTAAAATAATTGCCAAGACTAATGTCATGAAGCTGCCTGTTTTCTTCTAAAAGTCCTGGAGTTTGTGGTCTTACATTTAAGTCAATTTCACTTTGAGTTGATTTTTATGTATGGTAGAAGAGGTACATACACTTTTTATATCATCTTTGTGAACTTACCCATTCATTTTTGTGCAGTGATCCTTTTTATTCCCAATAATTTTCCTTGCTCAGAAGTCTACTTTTTTTTGACATTGATATGGCCACTCCAGCTTTCTCTTGATTAATGTTTACATGGCATGTCATTTTACCTTTTACTTTTAACCTAGTCACATCATTATATTTAAAATGTATTACTTGTAGACAACATATTCCTTGGTCATTTTTAAAAATTCATTCTGACAATCTCTGGTACTTATTTGGTATGTTATACCATAGTTGTTTATATGTTGGGATTTAGATCTACCAATTTTTATGTTTCTATACTCATTTTGTTCCTGTTTTCCTCTTATTTTCATTTGGAATATTTGAATATTTTTTACTATTCTATTTTATTTACCTGAGTTTTTATTAATTTCTTTGTATAGTTTTTTTGTTTCTCTAAATATCTCAGTATATACTCTTAACTTTTCACAGTCTGCTTAGAATTAATATTTTATTTCACTTCAAGTGAAAAACCTTACCACCATATTGGTCCCTTTACTCTCCCCTTTTTATGTTAGTTATTATATTCATTACATCTATACACACTAAGAAGTTCATCACCTCTTTTATATGTTATATTTGTTTATATTTGTTTTCCATCATCACACATATTTTATGGAACTTAAGAGGAAAATAGTTAATTATATCTAACCAGATATTTATCATTGTGGCTTTTCTTTCATTCCTGATGTTCCAATTTTCCATCCATCAGCATTCGTTTTAGAGCAGGTCTCTGGCAGTGAATTTTTGTTGTTGTTGTTTTATCTGAAAATGTCATTATTTCACCTTCATGCACTGGATATTTTAAAAATATTGTTCCATGGGGTGCCTGGGTGGCTCAGCAGGCTAAGTGTCTGACTCTTGATTTCAGCTAAGGTCATGATCTTACGGGTCATGACACTGAGTCCTGAGCCAGGCTCTGTGCTCAGGGGGGAGTCTGCTAGAGATTCTCTCACTCCTCTCCCTCTGCCCCTCCCGCCAGTACACTCGCACTCTCCCTTTCTCTCTCTAAAAATTAAATAAGTAAGTCTTTAAAAAAATATTGTTCCACTTCCACCTGGCCTTCATGGTTTCTAGTGAAAAGTCTGCAGTCCTTCTACTTGTTTTATTATGTATCATATTTCTCTAGCTGCTGTCAAGGTTTTTTCCTGTTTAATCTTCAGCAATTTATGATGTATCTGGGAATGGATTTCTTTGAGTTTATCCTGTTTAGAATTTGCTGGGCTTCTTGAATCTGAAAGTTTATGTCTTTTTCCAAATTCAGAAAGTTTTCAGCCATTATTTCTTTAAGTATTTTTTCAGATCACACCAGACATTTGATGACAAAATTGTTAGACATTTTGGTATTGTCCCACATCCCCTGAGACTCTGTTTATTTTTTCTTTCAATCTTTTATTCTTGATTGTTGAAACTGAGTAACTTCCATCGATTGATCTTCAAGTCCAAACTTCGACTAGCTCTATTCTGTATCGAGTCCATGCATAAATTTTTAATTTTGGTTATTCTAGATTTCAATTCTAAAACATTTGAGCCTACATTATATCCTCTATCCCTTTCCACTCTACCTTCCTATTCTTTTTCAAGAGAGTTTATCCACAATTCTTGAGCCATAATTATAATAGTTGATTTGAAATCTTTGTCTAATAATTGCAACATGTTACACTTCAGCACTAGCAACTGCTGACTCTCCTTTACCATACAAATGGAGATTATCCTGGTTCTTCCTATACTGAGTAATTTTAAGTAATGTTGATTATTATGTTGTGAGACTCCGAGTCTTTAAATCCTAAGGAAAAAGTTTTTTGTTTGTTTGTTTTGAAGGGAAGCGAACGTGGTAAGTTCAGGCTGCAATTTCCAAAGCACCTCCATCAGGTGTGATTTGAATGTCAGTGTGCTCAAATTTTTGCAATGTTATTTGGATCTGTCCCCTGTGCATACCATTCAGTGGTCAATCTGAGAATTTTGTCATGGTCTAGTTCATATGTCAGATCTCAAAGTGTTTAGAATGCTGCTTTGGGTCCAGATCCACACATGCACAGCTTAGAAGTGAACCCAGGAGTTCATACAACATTTTTATGCGACAGCTCTCTTGAGCTTCCTCCTCTTGGTGATCTCCTCAACTCTTTCCAGTTCCCTGGGATCCTTCTGCCAGAAGGCTGGGGCTTTGGTTTCCTTGCTCAACCATGTATTTCTAGCTACTGTGTCAGTCAGTCTGGTGCCAAGTTGTAGGAGGACAGAGAGAGGGAGAAAAAGTAACAGGAATTCACCCCACACTCTTGGGACCATGGTTCCTCTCATCAGAGAGAAGAGTCCCCTATCTTTAAAGTATGACTGCCCAGCCCCTACTGCTGCTATCTCTCTGCAGGATGACTATAAGTTGAACAGGAGAGAAAGAAAAACAGAAGAAAGAAAACAGTGATTCCTCAACTCATCTGAGTGTAGGAGTCCACTTTTCTGCTTTTTAGGCCAGAAAGTGAGGACTTCTTTGCAAGATCTTTCTGTCCACACCACTGTGCCCTACTGGGTTCTGGGCCACCTTTGAGTCTATGCCATGTGATACCAGAGGGAGTAAAAAGAGGAAACTCACAACCACTTTGGTGGTACTTCAAATTCTGCTCTCCCTCCCCAACTTGCCGGCTACTATCATTTCTTTTCAGAGTCCTCACGTGGCAACTTGGTGTCTTCTGCGCAAAATTCACAGCTCCATTCAGTGGGAAAGACAGGGTGGGGGGTATGCTTATCCATCTTACTCAGAAGTGGCATCTTCTTTTCACTGTAATTACTTCTTATTGTTCAAATAAACATAACCATAAATAAGTAAGCACTGTTGACAACAAAAGCCAATATGTTAACTTTGGTCTTTGTTTTCCTATTATAAAAACTGACTTTTATTTCAGGATGCATTTAAATGAGATGGTTTTTTAAATTGTCTAATTTTAGCTGCAAAAAGATTTCACTTCAGCTCATCCATTTCTCACATCCCAAACACCTCCCCCTTTCCTACCTCAGTGATAATGGTAGATAGACATGGTTAACTAAGATTTACTTCCTTTTTTGTGGTCTGAGCCTCGGTAGCACAATATTTTCTTTAGAGTCACCAGAGAGAAGCTAATATGATTGGCATGAGTGCCATTCTCTCATTCCCCACATCCAGCCTCCGGCACAAGGACTAATGAGTTTTGTCATCAGTGTTAGATGGATCAGGAGCAGTGAAGCACCCACACTCCCCATAGACCAGATCATTAGCATCAAATGTCATTATTGCATTCCTTGCTTCCCTCTTTGACCCTCTGTCTTTTATCCACACTACACACAGCGTGGTAATAGGTGCTTCAAAGACTCCCTCCTTCGCCGTGGCTGAGGCCGTTACCACTGAGAGGAGAAACAAGTGTGGCTGGAGACTTTTACTCACATATGTTCAGTTCTCCTACTTTTACTTCAAACTGTTGGCATTTGTGGTCCCCAGAGGCATGCCACTCAATTTGTTCAGTACATGAGCATGACTAGCCTCTGTACTCTACCGACTCAAAACATTCTAACAAAAGCAAAATTCTCAAACATTACACCCCAACAACATAGTCCCACCCATAAATAATTTTACCCCCAAATTCCAATGGCCTTCTGACTGGGGGGGGCTATTATCTAGTGGCACCTTAAAAAGGGCTCTAAGAAGACAATGTTCACACCACAGATATCATTCTGTGTGACAGAGCTGGGGCAGTTTAGTCATCACAGGACAGAAAGTGCCTGTTGAACAGAAATCTCTAGTGGGCACCATGAAGAGTGGACAAGGCATATTTATAATTCTACGCTACCATGGAGTAAAAGCTGCAAGTCCTACTTGTAGCATGAGCAGACTTGTTAGAAAAGGTTTATGTATAATGGATACACTTTCCTGCTCAGCCCAAATGAGGATTTTAATTCTGGCTACTGGCAGTAGCACTGTGGTGGGGAGAGAGTGAGGGAGAGAAGAAGGTCACTCAGCTCAAACTGCTTCAGAATGCACCCTTGCTGTTAGTGGGAAGCCACCCATGTTCCTTCAGCTACGAGGTGACTGCCCTTCCTTCTGCATGACTCCCCCCATGACATGTGAAGGGTACGTTTAAGCAAGGGTCCGGGGAGGGGGGGACAATGATGTGACCTGGGTCAGGGAATGAGGCCCAGGGGCCTCTTCCTCAGAGAGTGACAAGCTGTGCTTGGTCTGTTCTGCACAGCGTGGTGCCCTGCAGAGCTCCCCCACCCAACTGAGAAAACAGAGCTTTCGTGTCTGTCCCGTGGCTAGGGACTCATTTAAACTGAGTTACCAGTGTGGACATCTCCGAGACATATTCACACAGCAAAGGCCACTGGAGAGGTTGGAAATACTACACTCAGTACCAATGCTTATGGAAACAATGACAAATTATAAAGTAAGTAAAATCTGATTTCTAACTCAAACTCAGGATTCAGCTGAACCTCCCCTCCCACCCCCCTCCCATACACACCAGGCTACAGAGAATAAGAGAACTGACAAGGTGCTAGAAGTATTTTCTCCCGTCGGGCAAAGAGCAGTACCGCACAGTCTGTCCAGAGAGGTGGCTGACCAGCTCCCCTACACTCGGGTTTGCTTAGATGCCCAGACCCAAAACAATAGTTTCCACAACAGCAGATAAGTAAGTTTAACATCTACAAACTGTAAACCCTGTACATTGTAAAACCAGATTTAATACACCAGGAATAAGTACAAATCAAACTAATTTACAAAGTAAATGTGTCTGAATACTAAGCTGTTCCTATAAATTCCAAACTCATGAAATTTATCAACACAAGTTATCTGTAAACTGCTTTATAATAAAAGAATCATAGTACAGTTTTGCTTCCACATTTCAACTTTTAGCCTTTTCCTTGCTGATAAATCACTGCCAATTCAAGTTTTTCAATTTTATTGTCTTGTTGGTTGGTTGGTTGGTTGGTTGGTTTTCTGGAAGTAGCACATACACTGATGAAAGAGGCCGTAATGATCTGTTCAGATGAGTAAAATTTTTCTGTTAACTTTAAAAAATCAGCATGTCTGCCACATTCATATTTTGAAATAATGGAGTCAAGGCTCATAGGAATAGCAAAACTGTCCTTTTTCAAGTTCCACACCCTATAAAATGCCGGTTTTAAGACCAAACGACTGATGAAGAATGACATTATTCCCATCGCTATACTATATAGTATGCTAGAACCTAACATATCTATTTTAAAGTCATACTACTTAGTCATTGTATGTATTTAAGTTTTCGCCTTCTTGTGTTATTCAAGTTACCCTTTATCCCTTCTAATCCTTGCTCCGTCCCCAGCCCAACCTAGTCTCAAGAAAGAAAAAGAAAAAGTCCCTTGGCAACAGTGCTCCTTTTGGTAAATTGGCTTGAGGACACAAAGTGGTCTAGAAAAAGTGTTCGTCTTTTCAGCACTTGGTTTGTAGCCGTGGAAATGGCAGGATTTTTGTCTCCCAAGCTGTCCTGGCTGCTGGTCACCTGGGAGCCCGAAGATGACAGTTGGACCCAGAACTTTCCAAATTCTGGCCCCACATCTGTGTTTGTGTGAACAATGCAAAGTCCCTAATGAAAGGAAGGGAAAATTGGACAGCATGGAAGATTTTCCATCAAGATAAGTCTACTTGATTAAAAAACAAAAACATCTTTTAGGCTGACCATGGTTGGTGCTTTTTTAAAAAAAACTCTCTTGCTAGAACTGAAAGTGGGTAATGTGATGTTGGTCCACACAGACTTTATTGAAATGCTTTTGGTCTGTGAAGCTCAAACTTCACCCCTTGGATTAGATTTCAGATGGGTGGGAGGTAGAAAGGCAGAGGTATCTATAGTCCTCACACATCTTGAAACCATCCCCACCCACCGGCGATGCCCAGAGTTTGGAAAGCAAAGTGTTATGGACCCTGATATCTTTTGGATTAAAGAAAGGTATTGTTTTTGGCCATTTAATCAGTGTGTACTAATGAATTTTTTTAAGTGGATTGCCTCATTGTTTTTCCTTCTTCTTCAGTTTGTTTTCTCCTGCTTTTAAAAAAAACGGGACTTTCATATTTCTGTCTCCAAGATTAACATTACTAAGTCCCTGGTTTATAAATTTTAATGTTCTCTAGGTTTTTGGCACTATCTAGCTTGTAATCCAAAGTTGATGATTTTCTAATCCAATACTATGTAACAACTTTCCTTCTTAGTATCACCATTTTCACCATATCCTACAATCTTACTTTGTCTGATTTCAGGAAGTGAAAACAAAGCGAACAAAACAATTAGAGCATAGGGATATCAACAAATTCAGTTAGGTAAAAAAAATAAAAAAATAAAAAATAAAATAAATAAATAAATAAAAAAACAAAAACAAATTCAGTTAGGTACGCCTTGGGTCGCAAACATCCAACTGTCAGGTCTGGACAACACACTCAGGTGGCTAGGACATGTTCCAGTGTCTTCCCACCCATCCTCCTTCACCCTTAAAGACACCAGATACACTCAAATTTCCCCTTTCTTCCCCTTGCACCATTTACCCTTCTGATAATGCCACCCACCGCCAGCATTTTCACTTGTGTGCACACATACCCCTCACCTTTAACCACTGCGCTCTCCTTGGAAATGCCTACCCGGCACCTCTGAATATTTCTGCCTTCCCTCCGCCTATTGATAACAATATCCACATTTATTGAGTTCCCATGTGTACCAGGCATTACCAAGGGGGCTTTACATATGCCATTCCATTCATTTGTCATCAGAGCATTATGAAATAGGTAGTATTATCTCCAACTGCTGGATGAAGTCCAGGAGAATTTGGTCACTTGCTTGGGGTCCCAGTTAATAAACAGCTTAAATGACAGATCATCATAATAGCTATGAGACTGATGTAGTTATATCCAGGGAAAGAAAAAAGGTTTGAAGCAAAACCTGACAAAGTAAAGAACGATTTGCTTGTTTTAACAGCTCTCGAAAGTACAGATTAGAAGATCAAGTCACAATTTCCACATGCGTCCTAGGTCATTCCCTCTAATTATAAGCTTGTTTATGCACTCATGGTGAAGAGAGTTAAAAGCTATTTTTAATTCGACATTTCTGGTTTAGTGTTCAGGGTCTTCTTCCATTTTCCACAGCCATCTGTAGCAAGTTTGTGTCATGCAAGTCGGAGTACGTTGTGTGGTTTGGCCTGATTACACAACCACCACAGAGCAGAGCTTCTGGGGAAAGTGCATCATGGGAAGGCTGCAGTGTGATGAAAAGGCAAGGTCTCCCACTGACCTGGGACACCCATCAGTCTGTCAGTCAAATTCAGAAGGGCCGAATTACACGGCTGTGGCTCTTTCCAGCTTTGGCTTTTCGCTTCCAAACAGTTGACTTATCAATTTCTTTGGGGAAACGAGTCATGTGTGAATCATTAAAAGGCAATCTGGATTCTAAATTCACAACTAGGGTCTGAGTTTCCCCTGGCTGCTTCTAGAAAGGAGTGCTTGCAAAGACTCCAACCTTTACCCTCTGCTGCTCTCTCCCCAGCAGAGGCACCCCCCCCACCCCCCACCCCGCCGCATCCACTATCCTGGGTATAACCCTCAGGTATACACAGCTGAGGGGCCAAAGCTCCCTCCCAGGTCCTAGAACCTTCCCCTGACTTCCAGCCCTACCTCCCACTTTTCTCCTTACAACTCCATCTACACATCCCCAGTGCCTTAAACTCAACATGTCCAAAACAGAATTTATCCTTCCCATAAATCCTGCAATCTCTTTAATCTCCTAGTTTGGATTACAGCACCATCATGGGTGCAGACACATGACCCGAGAGTGTCAGAGTCCTGTCTTTTCCTCACCAGCCATAATCCATAATCCATTCCCCATAATCCAGAGTCAATAAAGCCAGTCTACTCCCTGCCCGGATGTCTCTAAATCTGGTTCCTTTCTTCTGCTTTGCTGTTGGCCTGTCTCGGCCTCGCTGGACCACCAGGAAAGCCTCCTGCTGTTTCTCGTGCCCGCCCTAAGCCCGACTACCAGAATATGCTTCCTGTCTGAGGCTCCTGTATTTATGTAACAACCTCGGTTTCATCAGCTTGAAAATAGGGATATAATCACCATCAAATGCTCTAAATATGTTGATACCAATTACATCCGTATTTTCAAGCAAATAAAACGAAGCTAATGTCATGTAAATACAAGTGATAAAATGTTCTTATCATTTCAGAAAGACATTCCTCTAAAATAACTTATGAGTTGAAAGACAAATCATTCTTCTCCTATCCCAGCAGGAAAGAGATCCCATGAAGGTTAAAATAATTTGATCACTGTAGCAATTAAATGCAAACAGGAGATAGAGGTACTTTTATTGGGCATCTACTACATGGCAGGTACTATATGCCAGGCACTTTACGTAAGTTATGTAAATTAATACAACCCTGTAATAAAGGAATAACCCTCACTTACGGGAATAATACTAAGTAATTTGCTCTGTGTCTCACAGCAATAAGTGGTACATCCAAGACTTTAAATGTCACTCTGTACAGTATCCAAACCCATGCACTTGCCACCATCCCACCTCCCCAAGAAAAGGCTGAAGCTCACAGGGGTAAGGAGTGACTAAAAGATTCACATACATGGTATAATTGCTTTGACTGCAATTCAACCACAATATGTCCTTTTTTGTTAAAATTTCAAATTTCAAGAATATAAAACTTCCCTGCTGACTGACAGAGAAACTGGGTAAAGATGGGAAACACGAGTTGATGATAAGAAAATTGAACAGGCAACATCGTTCAGATTTCACAGACCCCTTCCACTCCCTGGGTCTTACTAAGGTCAGGGGTAACTTTTCCATAGAAAAACCCACCAATTTTTTGACTAGATAAGATAGATGGATCAGTGTTTATTCTATACTTAGGATTGGGCTAGGTACTATGAGGACAAAAGGAAAACAAAGCCATGATACTGGCCACCTAGGAGTCAGCTATCGACTCAGGGTCACCAAGATGAGCCTGGGATCATTGATAAAGGCAGCGTTTGCTATCCCAGCATTAGGACATTATCAATACGACACACAACCTCACCGTATATTCAGTCTAAACAGAACAGTTCCAAATACAAAAGGATCTGACCTATTAAAACCACACAAATGTATAAATTACACCATAATGGGAGATTCTACAGCATAACGATCTGAAAAGGGGTCCTTTGTAAACATGACGTTCGAGTACTAAAGAGTAATACATATGAAGAACTGAAGGGACTTGCAAAGTTTATTCTCTAAAACAGACATTCCCCCTTTTGTATTTTTCAGTGCTACTCACTCAACTAGAAAACCCTTTCTTAGGGCGCCTGGGTGGCTCAGTTGGTTAAGCGTCTGCCTTCGGCTCAGGTCATGATCCCGGGGTCCTGGGATCGAGTCCCGCGTCGGGCTCCCTGCTCGGCGGGAAGCCTGCTTCTCCCTCTACTCCTCACCTCTCTCGCTCTCTCAAATAAATAAATAAATAAGTAGAAAAACCCTTTCTTCATGAAGGGAAGACAAGTACATTTCATGCCAGCCCCTATTTCAATTATTACATTCTGAATTAGCACACTGTGCATTTCTAAGGTTTTATTTTTATCATATTAGAAATAACATAACACCGTAAAATGGAAGAAGCCAACATTCGACTCTTACAGTGAGTTGTGCCACTTACAAGAACTATTTTAATGGCACTTTATAACTGAAGTTAGGTGTCACACAAATGAAACTTTTTGAGGTCATAATAAAGCCCATGAGAATGGAGACCACCTTGTTCTCAACGGGCGATAAGAGCTCCCCCCTCCTCCTCATGCTTCCATGTGAAGGAACTTTCCTTAGAATAAAGATCCAGGTGTGTGCATCGGTCCCCATCATCCCTGCCCCGTGGTGGCACTGACTTTTGTGACCAGTAAACATGGGAGAACAATCAACTCAGAGAGTTTCCCGGAAAGAATGTAGAACAATTTGGATTTTGTCTCATTGCAAAGCCTTCATACTTTTGATTGTTCTACTTCCCAGAGCCCCTCATTTTATTCTCCTTCTTTTAAAGTTTTGCTTTTCCTGCAACAAGTTTTACGTCTACTACTCAATAAACCCCATTTTACAAATCAGCTGGGCTTTCATTTGTAAATCATGAATTTTTAAAGAAAACTATCTTTTAATCCCTTGAATTCCTCAGACTATCTAAAAGCATATCCCCCCCCCCCCCGCCCCACACACACCTTTGGGCTTCCCCAAGGGTCATCTTTTTGCAACTTTACAAACCATCGATATCATCAATCACACTTAGATTTAACAAGGCCCTTTGCGAAGCTACGAGCTTCATGTGATACCATGAGAGATGAAAGCGAGGCACCGCCATACTGTACCTGCCCCCACTCTCTACGCATCGGGCTTCACGTCAGTCAGAAGTCATTTATCGTGGAACCTGTCACAGGACATAATGACTCATGCTAGTTGAGACCTGCAATTTCCCTCTTCCAGAGGGCTTGCGAACTACTCAACAGCTTATGAAGCAGGAATTTAAGCAGAATGTTACTTTTCATTTTACTTCATCTTTAACATGTTGTTTTTGACTTAATAATGAAGATTTTGCAATATCACAATCCGATCCACAGAGACATACTCAATCACCTAAGGAAAAGAGATTAGAATTGTACTACTTGATGAAGAGAAACAGGTTAGCACATGGTTGCACAATATTCAAGTAAGGATCTTTCATAGTCTGCGAGGTAACAAAGGTAACAAATCCTGCCAATAACCGCTGGACTGTATTGCAGAATCTCCAATCTTATGAAAACTCTGAATCATTAATGAACCTGAAAACTGTTTAAATTAGCCAGGCAGGCCTGAGATTTGCAACTAGACAATTAAATTCTCCCCGGAGAAATGAAGGTAACAAAACATCAAATTTTTCGCAGAGGAAAAAAGTGCCTGTCTTATCAACAGGTGGGTTTTCCTTGCATTGCTCGGGGGGGGGGGGGGGAGTATCACCACATCCTGCCTTGTTTTAGACAAAGGACTCCAGCCTATTTCCAGGGCCTCCCCATTCATGAGTAAGTCAAGGCTGTTTGGCCCTGACATATGCTCCCCTAGACAGAATCAACATGTTGGTGGAAAGTCACAGTCTAAGATCCTTTTTGTGCCACAAGTATTTGAACCTATTACTTAAAACCTAGATAGACTATCACATTTACTCACCCCTGGTTCTGTTCATAAAGTCTTTGTTTACAACCACATAGAGTAAAATGAAAGCAGGCTTTAAATTCCTGAAAGGAATAAAGAAAGCGTGGTTTTGCAGCCAGACCAGATACGGACGGACTCCGGCTGTGTGGCCTTGTATTTCTGACCGGTGATGGCTGGGCCGGCGGACCACCCGGTATCCACCTCATGCCTGTGTCCTGCCCTCAGATCGAGCATGGGAGCCGGCAGGGTTCACCGTATTGTGGCGCAGCAGAAACCACTCTGACCATTATTGGTAGAGGTGTCTTCATTCTTTGTGTATCCGTTTAAAGGCTTATAAATTTTTATGAACTCTGCAAGGTCTCAATACAACAGGGTAGTTATATGCTCGGTCCAGATGCCAGCTCCCAGGCTTGCCATTTGTGGCATGAGGAACCAGGGCATCCCCTCAGCTTCCCCCAAGCCCAGCACAGCATTGTGAGCCGTTGCCCTTACCTTTCCAGGGCACCAGGTTACCGTTTATGAATGTGATAAAACATTCCCTAACCACCTGAAAAACCCTGGAGTGAGTCCAGGTCACTGGCTCCTAGAGGACCACGCTTGGAGTTTGGCTCGTGTGCCTCTGTCACATCAGCACCTGGATGGATTTGCCCCACAAACCGCACACACACATTTCTAGATCTCCGTCTGCAAATGCAGCTTCCCTTTAGAGCTTTAAGTTTAAACTGTCAAACCACTATTCAGCAGATAATTCTGGAGCAGTCAGATAGTATGTTCCATTAATGACAATCTCTGTAAGAGCAATATTAGGATATAAAGCACCCAACTGCAAGGAATCTCAAATGAGCTCAACCTCCTGACCAAGCGAATCTGACACTCTTTACAACCTCCTCTACATCTATTAAAAGACTTATCACAAATAAAAGACTTCACGAAGTAATCAACACCAAAATATTCTCTAGAAAGGAACAAGTTTGCTTACCCAATATAAATGCACTTTAATACATCATTTATCCATCAACAGATTTTGTCACTGATGCCAGCGCTCAAAGGAAATGTTGACTCTAAGCAGAATGACTGATATGGAGGGTTATCTCTCTTTTTTTAGAAGACGCGTGAGGTTCTATATGCAACATACACACGTGTTAAGTTATCTCTAACACACACATGCACGTATGAAAGAATGAATAAAAGCAGCTGTAAAACTTCTTAACACGCGCGAGTCCGTAATTAACGCAAATAGGAATGAAAACATTCGAGACTGCGGTCTTTTGGAGGCAGGAGCTCATAATCCCCAAAGATTCAGAAGCATTACCTCATTGCAGCCTTGAGACAAGCTGAGCATTCACTCCAGGCCTTACCCAGCATCCTCCGGTTCACACAAAGACAACAGAGGCGTGACCAATCACATTGTGGCTAGCAGGCACTGTTTCAAAGCCCTCTCCCAATATTACCCATTGACATGCTCGCTGGCAGCCTGCTGAACTTGTCGTCATGGCAACACATCCCAGCTGCTCACCGAGGCTTGTTATATTACTTTTCCTTTTCACCACTCACTTAGCTAATTAAAAATTTAGGACTGTGTTTTGCATGTTGGACGCAAATTGAAACAATGCAGGGTCCTTTCTCTCTTTTCTTTTCTTCTTCTTTTTTCTTTTCTCTTTTTTTCAATGGGGCTTTAAAAAATGCTGGGAAAAGCGATTTGAAGGACACTCCCATGAAGTCCCAATATAACCAATCAATAGAGAGACTGCGTGGAGCTCTGGCCAGATGGAATTTGTCGCTAAACCTAATCTGCAGCAAAGCAAAACCAAACCATGAACATTGCTAAAGATGTTCTTCCTGTTTTGAAAGATATAAGCCAATTCAGCACAGATGATTTACGTTGAAATATTCACATTATTCTCGGTGAAAATGTTCTTTAAATATTTTTGGTTAACATGATTCTGATTTAAAGCAGCTTTACCCATAATTCCACAATGCAGAGTAAATAAATAAATAAAGCACAGAGGAAAAAGATCCTGTAAAAGCGGCCAATATGGCAAGTGCTAAAGGTTCCAGCAGAAAGCCTGTCTGTGGACCTGCCATATGTTTTAGATTTGACCACCAAAATGTACCACGGCCGCAGGAGGCCGGAAACAGCAGCTCTGCAGTCGAAAACCCATGGAGAGAAGATGCCAGTTTTTGTTTACCAAAGCACAGAGAAATCAACGAAACCTCCCCAACGGGTTCAGGGATGATGGCTGCCTCACACACATCGCGTTTTTGCAAACTCCCCTTATGCCTCTAAGTGATACCTGACGACCAGAGTCGATACCACAGACATTCTAAGAATTCTACAGCAAAAAATTCCCCTTGCTTTTTTTCGGGTCAGCTTTCCACTTAACATATTTAATAGAGTAGAAAGAAAATTAAAATTGGAAACTCTGTTCATTGTGAATAAGCAGAGATAACAGACCTCAAAGTGGTTTTGAAAATCCAAGTGTTAGAGTTTATGGGAAAAGTCTGTACTAATTTCAATTAAATGAGAAAAAAAAAAAAACAAGATATCAAAAACAGGCTTGGAGAGGAGGCTTGGCTTCTGCTTTCTCCCAGGTAGGTCTGCTAATTTTCCTGTCTGAAGTCATCCAGGACTGCCTGACTCATAGCATTCAGTCTTCAAACACAGGGCAAACACATACTCAGACAGGCAGGCCGTATTTCCCCTAGGGTCCCCCTATCTCTGAATTTTCAGATCTATCACCAAATACCACTGATAGAAGTCCCATCCACTGAGATAGTTAGAAATGCCAAAGAAGCCCTATAGAATTCTAATTTGTCTGTGAGGGATATGGGAGCGATGCCGGCCTCTGAAAGCCAAGGAGGGGTGATTGGCAGAGCTATTTTGGGTATTAAAAGTAAATACTGTTTACTCTCTCCCTGTCTTCCCACTTCAAGTAACCAGGAGATGAAACATACATGAGGCTGGTCTCCATTAAACACGGGAGACTGGAAACAGTACCTCCTGACTCCCACTAAGAGGACAGTAAGTGGAATGAAAAGGAAGAGAATGAAAGAGGAAACCATCGAATAATTCTGGAAGCTGGAAAAACAGATGGATGAGATGTAGCTGAATGGAGAGAGTAAAGAAAGTTAAAATATACTTGCAAGAGGAAAAGCGTACCACGGATGGTGGTGTGGGTGTAGTAATTCAGAAATGATGTTGTGCGTATGGTGAGATTGAGAAAGTGAGTAAATACATTGTGGGGGAAGGAATATACACGTACGTCTGGGGAGAGGAGAGGAGGAGCCCCACTTCCTAGTTCTGTCACTGAAAATCTCTAGAAGCAATGTTACCCCAATAGCAACGAACCCACACAGTATTCATGATCTTGGGTTCTAAATACCATTCCCCACCAAAAGGAAAAAGGATTCTCAGAAATGATTGATCTCTGGTCTTAGGCAAGAAACACACAAGTGAACCAGGAACATCTTTTTGTGCCAGAAAGCAAGAAAAGGCTCCAAAACTGATGGGAGATACCTGAAAAGACTCGGGGACCAGACTGAAGGAGTTTCCTTGGCCAAATCAAAAACAAATCGAACATCAAAGAATGTGTCTGCAAAACACTATATATAACACACTGAACAAAAAAGAACCCATGAATACACTGTGATGTCAAAACAAACAAACAAACAAAGGGTGTGCGGAAACAAATAATGCTTTTGGTTCACAAATGAACACCAATTCATAACTTCAGAAGAAATTAAAGAATTAGAATCTGCATTGGTAACCACCATTGTAATCAAAGGGGTTGAGCGAGAATTCCTGATGCATGATAAAAACAGGGTAAAAGACTGTTGGAGAGCAAGCACTCGTACAGTCTCAAAGGATCAACAAATAGATTACCTTTTAATTACAAAAGGAAAAGACAATGGTAAAGCCAGGCTGCCACCACCATAAACAAGTGATCAAACTTAGCATCACCAATGAGACAAAGAGCAGCAAATGTCTCCTAATGTTATGCACTGAAAAGAACACAATCCAACCTATAAAATATCCTTGCCAAAAAAAAGTTTAATCTATAATCTTGAGAAAATAATCAGACATACTTCAAATTGTGGAATATTCTACGAAACAACCAGCCTGTAATGTTCAAGAAGGTTAAGGTCATAAAAGACAAAAGGAAGCTGGAAAACTGTTCTAGCTTAAAGGAGAATGAAGACATGCAACACGTGGGGCTTGATTAGAGCTTGGGACTAGAAAATAAAAATTCAAAGAAAATAGCCATGGAGAGCATTACTGGAATAACAGGACAAAATTAAATATGAGTTGTACACTAGATAATAGCATTATATCAATGTTTAGCTTTCTGAATTTGGCAATTCTGGTTTCATCATGTAACAGAATATCCTTGTTCACCCTAACGATGAAATGTCATGATGTTCACACCTACTCTCCAATGGTACTAAAGACAGACACATGATAGATGATGGATGGATGGATAGATGGATGGATAGATGGACAGATGGATGGATGGGTAGGTAGATGGATGGCTAGACAGATAGATAGACTGAAAGAATGAACAAATGTGCCAAAATGTCAACAATTAATAAAACTAAGTGAAGGTTATACTGGTGCCCATTTCATTTGTTTTGTAATTTTCATGTTATAAGAAATAAATCCAAAGCTGGGGAGGGAAAAGGAATCTGGAAAGTCTCTAGAATGCAGGTATCATTAAAGGGGTGGTATGGAACAGACTGACACAGGACTACTGTTTGGAAAAACTTGGTAAGGAGGATTTGGGCACTCAGGCCCGCTCCTCCATCTAATATAGTTACCTCTCCTCCTAGGCAGACATAGGAATTTTACATTCTAGAGAGGTCAAACTGAATGATCTTTAATTTAGGGACCCCAAGCACAGCTCAGGGAGTAGTCAGACACTGAATAAAGTGGGATTATGTGAAAAATGACATACTTCACTCAGCCTCTAGAATGCCAGCAGTCAATCAGGAGACTGGCAGATTCTTCTGGGGAAGGTGACTAGGCAAGAGAAAAGACCCACTGTAGCCCCTCTAGATCTCTCTGCAGGAAGGTCCAACAGAGGACAAACTCTGTCCCACAAAACTTCCAAATGGCATTTTAGTGCCTCCAGAGATCAAAACAAAACAAAAACTAGAAAAGGAACTCTAAAAAAATGGAGACAAGGGAATAGAGTAGAAGAACCCTTCTCCAAACCCCTAAATATTCCCGGGAAGCTACTGGAGAGATAGCCTGGCAAAATAAGGATGTAAACTGAGGACTACAAAAATATGGGGCTTAGAAGACAGTGGATCCAACCTAAGAGTGGTGAGGAAAAAAACTACCACATAACAGCTGTTTGCCAGCCTAGAAAGCAATTAGTCCGGATCAGAAAAGGAGGACAAGGTGCTCCCAAGGGAAATTCTCCAAGAAAAGAGGGGAATGGGTAGATCATTTGAAATATGAGAACACTTTGAAAAAAACAAAAACACTGGTGGGTGTATGGCACATCTCATGGAGCATTTGGGGGAAAAATTAAAGATGGATACATAAAAATCTATGCAATTCAAAAAAGAAAGACAATCATGAACTGCAGGCAAAACAAACAGTTGTGTAAGAAAGTAAATGGATTCACAGTGCAATTCTTGGTCCTTCCTTAAACAAAAACTACACAGTCACCATAACATGAACACTGATTACTGATCTATCTTTAAATTCTTACATAACTGCATCGGAAAGATCAGGGGAGGGGAAGTGAGTTTACAAGGAAACTAAATCTTCATTTACCCTGCCAGGAAGACAAAAGATAAAATATAAAATTAATAAATTGAGATACAGCATTATAAGCACATTATTTAGAAACGAATAAATATAAAAAAAAAAACACCTAAAAGGGTTGGCAGGGATTGCCCCTAGGAAGTAAGAATCAGAAATGGTGGGGGGATAGAGGATGATGGGGTGTGTGTGTGTGTGTGTGTGTGTGTGTGTGTGTGTGATTACTATAATAGCTGCATCATTTTTTAAACTTTGTAAAAGGAAAAATTAAATTATAAAAACAAAACTCTGATGAATAGCATATGCATGGGTAGGGTTGAAACCAACCCATTAGTAATACCTTTTCTGAGTACCTCCTACGGGCCCAGCACTTACTAGCTTTGTGACTTTGGGCAAGTTTTTAACTTTCTAGTGTCTTAGTCTGTGTACCTGTAAAATGGCTATAAAAATAATAATACATACCTCATTAATAGCATGTGGCACAGAAAACAATGCCCAGTCAAGTAAACTATTCCTGATACTGTTACGAATGGGGGCCTGGGCTTGCCACTGGGGAGCACCTGTCCTCCAGGACCTGCCAGGGCAGGAGGCATTAAAGTAGACATTGACAGTGCAAAGCCACTAAGGGGTAGAGAGAGATGTGGGGCTAGGAGATAAGTTCCTGTAGTCTACTTTCCCCCAGCACCCCAGCACGAAAGATCAGCATTTCCAAAGTAAATTCCAGAAAACCCTAGTCTGAGAAAACACTTCTTTAACAAAAGTTTTGTGGTCAAATCAATCTGGGAAACCACTACATATTACACCTGCTTCGGGAGAGTCGCCACTCATCTAGCGTATTTACGGCTCTGCAGTCCTATGGTAAAGAAGAGGGTGCAAACCCACTATTTCCCAAACTAATTTTACCATGGAACCTTTTTTATTCCAGAGGCCCAAGTGTCACAAAAGTGCTGCTCCCATGAGACGTTCGGAGAGCCACGGCCATGGATTTTGAGACTGTCAAGATGGAGAGACTTTCATTCTGCTCCTCCAATTTCATAGCCTTTTAAATTCCCTTTTCATTTGCCTCGATTATTTTGACAAATTTAAAAGTGGTAAAAATATGGTTTAATAGGAAGTTCCCCTAATAAAATTACTTCTAGGAAAAGGAATCTAATATGTATTGATGAGATCTGCATATACTTTTGAAAATGATCCTATAGTTGATTTCAGATAATTCACAACCAATAAAGTTTTTGGAACAAAGGTAAAATCAGGGATAGATTCTTGCTCTTATGTTTAGAAGATTACTCTGGGTGATTTGTGAAATGCGATGTTATGGTTTTGGAAGCTTATATAACAAATCTACATTGCAAGACCTCCGTTAGAACACGGAGCAGGTGGGTTTGGCAGCAGTTTTCCTGTTTTGAAATATGCATGACTCGGACTATTTTATATTCACTTGCTTCTCTTGCCTTCTCAGAAAACTCAAAATACATTCTCTCAGTGCTGGTGCGTTCGGAGAAAGCGAGTCTGGAAACCCAGTGTTGTTTTGTTCACGAAAAACAAACAAACAACCGCTTTCATGTGTCAAAACTGAAAAAGGTTAAAGGAAAAGCCCTGGACAGTAAAAAAAACAGTCGATCGCCTGCTTTTCAAAAGATGGAGAAGAGACTGTCTTCCTCCAAGTCACTGACGAAGACACCTGAGAAGAGGCAGCAGTCACGACTTGCCCTTCCCCAGCCTTGGCCTCTTCCCCACGGTCACCCTGTACCTGTGCCCCACATGCAAGGAAAAGGGCCTTTCTAAGGGGCCTCAGCACGGCCATGCCAGTACCCTTCCAAACACTCCCCTTCGCTCTTCTTACTGAAACAAAATCCTCTTTAACATGGGTTGTAGGGTGCTTCCTGCCATGAGCCCAGCTAATAGTTCTTGGCCACTGCCCCCCTGCGGGACTGTGAGCCCCTGAACTCAGTCCTCTCTGGGCTGCCTGTTTACGTGTCTGGAGTCCCCAGCCCCCCGGAAGCTCCTTGAGGTACCAGGTCTTATAGGATGTCACACCCCCATCGAGCGGTGTGCCGTTACGCCATTCCATTTCTTCAGCACACTGTGATCTTTTCCAAACTTGGATGAATCAGGCCACTTGCCTCGTTGAGGACAGCCCATGACTCCTGGGGCACTTGGGCTCTCCATCCCGCCTCCCCACAAGCTCCTCGGGAGCTCCAGCCACACTGGCCTCCCCTCTGCTTCCTGCTGCCCCACACTCTGCCCAGGCCATGTTTCATGGCAGCCTTCGTGGTTGATGCTGTCTCTCTCCCACTAAACTGCTGGTCCGCGAAGGCCCTCTGCTCACCAGCAGATCTCCTCAAATAATCCCCAGGCCACCACCAGGCCCACAGTGACTCTCCATAAATGTGTCCTGAGTATATGGATGGATGAATGAATGCACACGTGCTTAAATGAAGTGTCTAGATCCACCTGGAGAAACAAAACTAAAAGAATTTCAGCTTTAGCTAACCTTTCTATGAAACAACAGTGTAATTTGATAAGTGTAATGCAGTTGACACACTAATCAAATATAATAAAAATGCTGTACCATGGCCAGAAGAAGATGCCTAAAATGAAAATTCCATGATGTTTAATTCAAGTTATTAACTTACATGGGGAGACCTTAAACCCCTCAGAGGTGCACGATGTGGGAAAAGGCGCTCCAGGAGACATGGGATGCGGCAGAACATAATGCTGACCACCACAAAGACTTTCACGTGAAAGCCCAAAATGTGAAGCCTCATTTGGCTAAATTTCTAAATTTCTAAGACCCTCAGCCTGAAACAACAACAAGAACTCAGTAAGGAAATATGATTTACCAATATAAAAATATTTGGCGACATTGTGAAAGAAATTAATTGCTAAATTTTTTAAAGTACAGCAAATCACGAACCCAAAACATGGGCCTGTGATGGCTGTTTCCCGAAATTAAAGAAGGAGAACAGAAGGAAAATGGTATCTTTGAGCTCCCGTGTTTAAGGAATCAATACTTTGCTTCTTTGAAACCTTGCCTATTAGAGTATTTGGTTAGCAATGTGGCTGCGGACTTGAGATCATTTCTGAGAGCTCCTCTTTTTGTACATTTTTGTACATTTCTCCATCTTCCTTTGGTGCCTGATCTTTAGGTCTGGTTGGCTGGTGGCTACGAACACCACTCTACCCCAGCTATCACACCAAGAACTTCAATTTCCTCATGAGGACGTGCAAATAATTATCAAGACTATAACGCCACTACCGCGTGGAATTTTAATTAGCAGATACCGCTTATCTTATTTTTCTCGTGATCTCTAAGAATCCGCATCTTCTTTCAGCAGTGGATAAACCGGGAGCAAGGAGGAGAAAAGATCTCAGATTTATTGGGCACCACGCCTTAAGTACCAGGGACAGAATTTTACCTATTGCCTCATTTATCATAATGGCAATCCAGGAAGTTAGGTCTCGTTATCTCAGTTTTAAGAATAAAGCATTAAAAAGTTAATAGCTTGTCCAGAAGCCCCACAGTCTCGAGAGCGACAGCCCTGAGAGCACCTGGGTCTCCGTCGAGTGATTATTACCCAAACCAGGCGTTGAACAGACCAACAGTAGTCTGGAGCTAAATTGGAAAACATTCCACCTGCCAGTTTTGAAATGCTACATATCAGTGTAAGGACAAGTAATAAATGCGTGAGCTAAAAATAGTCTATCTATGGGTTTCTACTTTTGAAAGGAAATCCACTACTTGGCAAGCATTGCTCTCTACTTACCCTGAGATAGAAGCTTGTTACAACAGCACCTTGTTACAAGTTAGGATAGCACAGAATCAAGGAAAAAGCCAACTAATTATAACATGAGATGCCAACCGCTATATTAGTATGTACCAAATGTACTGGGACACACAGAGGGAACATGAACTCTGCTTGGGAGGACCCCAAAAATGTCCCAGAGAAAGGCGACCACCAGGGAGTCTTTTTTTTTTTTAAAGATTTTATTTATTTATTTGAGAGAGAGAGAATAAGAGATAGAGAGCACGAGAGGGAAGAGGGTCAGAGGGAGAAGCAGACTCCCCGCTGAGCAGGGAGCCCGATGTGGGACTCGATCCCGGGACTCCAGGATCATGACCCGAGCCGAAGGCAGTCACCTAACCAACTGAGCCACCCAGGTGCCCAGGGAGTCTTCAGGAAGGAGTAAGAGGGAAAGGCATTTCGAGCAAAGACGAGGGTGCGTGTAATACAAACCTCAGCAAATGCTTGTTGAGTACTGAGAGTAAGGTAACTACTACTATTTAATCCCACAACAATCCAACCAGGTGGTACTGTTACCATTCACTTTTTACAGGCAGAGAAAGAGAAGCACAGAGAAATTAAATCCTGTGTCTACCTGGTGGAAGAGTGTATCGCCCAAGAGCTAAGACAACAGGGCGTATTTGGGATGCGTGTTGAGTAAGATGCAAAAGGCAGGTCCGCTTCACAAACTATACAATTAATACACCAGTCAACGTTGAGACCAACGTTAAGTGTGACTTACCATTAAGTTCTTGCTATGTGCTTGGCACCTTCCACATATATGACCTCACTTACTCCTCACGTCAATCATCTCTGAAATAGTTTTTCTTCCAGTAACCATCTTACAAATGAGGACATTAAGGCTAAGAAAAGCCACGTAATTTGTCTGGGATTGCACAGTAAATAAATGCTGAATTCAGGACCTGAAACGCTGAATTCAGGACCTGACTAGAAAGCCCACGATTTTCACCATGATGCTATGCTGCCTTTTGACTAAACACCAAGAGGTCATTTGAAACAATTACAAAGTGGGTTTTGTTTTGTTTTTTCTACCTCAAATTCAGCTAATACCTTGTATTTATTTGTTTTAGAATGAGACCACTTATACGGAAACATTCCTGCATTCCTACCAAAATCACTTACCCTGAGTGCCCATTTACATAGAAAATATTTTAAATTGTTCCATTTAAAAACCTGTAGTCCTAAGGGAGCTCTGCAGCTACATTCAAAATGTATTATTCAGATTTAGAACATTAAGCATTTCATGACTGAAGTTTTTTAAAGAGCTTCAAGAAATACATTCTAAAGGGAGGTTATGATGATTGCAGTCCTTGGCAAGGAGAGAGGAAATGATGCATCCTAGCAAAACAAACCGAAGTTAAAAGAACATACTGAGTGAGGACAAGAGCTCATTTCCAAAAGTCTTTGTCAGACCCGTTACAGTGTCTTTTAGCCGCCACTGAAATAATGTGCCCCAACTTCAGTGATCTAAAACGCCTTCGCTGTACCGGGTGACATGGTCTTCCTCAACCCTCTGCAACATTCATGATCCCCCCAAGAAGGACCGAACCTTCTTTGTTTTCACAAAATTTCTTCTCCTAAGAAATGCCACAGGTTTCATTCATCGACGCCTCTTCCATGGGCACACATAGCACCTTACGCCCCCCAAAAACTGACTCGAGCACAACTCACTTTTGCTCAAAATAAGCATACAACCTGGAAACAATCTACGAAATCCAGAGGACAAAATTACTTACTATTCTAAATAGAACTATTCTATCAATAAGCAATTAATAAGTCACTTTGCTGTGGCTTTCTCACCCATGAATGGCTGTACTGTGACAATTCTCTCCTCAGCTAAAATGAGATCGGTCTTCTGTCTCCCCTACCTCCATCCCCCGAATTCTGCAACTGGGATTCTCCTGTGTTCTCCCTTCTTGGAGAAATTTTAAACATCCAGAGAAATTTTAAAAATAACGAACACCTGCAGAACCGCCACCCCCACATTTTCGGCAATTGTTGAAATTTTGTCATCCTCCTCTCTAGAGAAGAAATGAAATCTTTTGGGTAAAGGTGATCGATTCATTGTCTCCATACCCACAGGAAATCACTCTCATTAACTTGCTGTCAAACTTCCCAGGATACTTAAAACACTTTTACATATGTAAATGTCTGCACACAGGATATTTGGTATTTCTAAGTGCATAATAAAAGACTTAACTAAATAGTATCAGATGGTGGATTGTTCTATAACTCTGTCTGCCCTCTCTGTTGACGAATAGCATGCGGACGTGGAAAATATTAGATGAATATCCGATGAATGAATGAAAGATAGGTTGATAATAGGGCAGTTCCATAATTTGCTGAATAAGTTCTTCCAAACATTCTTCACTAGGGACATCAAACTCAAATGCAAACAGAGAACTTACACAATTTTACCCATGTATTTTACATGCGTGCTCAGTAAATACCTGACTGAGTAATGACATCATCTCAACGAATACTGTATTTGAGTATTCGTTAGCATCTGGAGGCCCCACGTGTCAGGCCCACGTGACTTAAGCCCTGGCGCTCAAAAGAAAGGCACATTTTCCAGAATGTGGAGGGGTATGGCAGCTTCAGTCTCCATTGTGCACAGTCTGGCCAACACACTCACTTTGCGATAGGAATGACCTGATAAATAACTATTTTTTTTCTGATATAGTGCTGACAACTATTCTGTGATGTATTCCCCAAATTCCTAGCATGGTTTCATTCTTTCCTGCCCCGCACACTCTGTTAGAGCATTTAGGACACTATAAGTAATTTGTTGGGTTTATACATCTGTCTTCTATACATCAAACCATGGTTTTCTCAAGGGTAGTACTTACCTTTAACCATCTTTGCATCGGCAGCACGTGGCTTAATGCTAAGTCGTAGTACAGTGGAGTGGATCTCCTCGATTTTTAAAATATCATAAAACTCAACGATGATTCTGTGCTTCCATAGCTCTTCATATGTTTTAAATTCTTGATCACTTAACTTCCTTACATTTTTATTTTTAAAACATTTTTAACATGGGAACTTCCCAATATTCAAAAGCAGACAGAATAGTATACTTACGTATCTATCACCTAGCTTCAGTAATTAACTCATTTTTATCCCTCTTTACAGAAACCCAAACTGGATATCACAGACGATATATTACAGGTATGCTTTAGTCAAGGAAAACCAGGCAAAATCACATGCAAAGGAGAGTCCTTGGCCTTACATCAAAAAGCTGTTTTCAGTTAAAATATTTTAGATTTTTATAAAATGACTCCCTGCTTCAGCTAGGTTTATCAATTAAACAACTAGCTACCGGTCCTGTTCATGAAGCCATGTTCTGGATTGTCAACTCTGTAGACACAGGGTCATGGTCCCATAATATCCTGCACCGACAATTAATGCTAGTTAAGTGACCGCATGTCATTAATAATGAAGGATCATTCTTCCTTTCTAGTCTAAGCTTTCATCTGCAATAGTGAACCTTATTACATTTTGAATCTCCCAGTTTCTTCTGTATGCCACTCTGAAAGCACTTTGCATCCCAGAGTCACACATTTCTCTAAAAAGTTTTAACCCCCTCCTTCCAGAATTGGAATTCAGAGCCCCAGCAATTAGACAGCCTGGTAAGTCATGCTAATACAGCAATCCAAAGACAGAGGCCAACCTCTTTATGAAATGAAAACACTTGACTAGGAGAGCAATAATAATTAATTTCACTTCCATAAGCATGGCTTTCCAAAGGAAACTGTTTCTAGAAAAAGACCACATGAGAGAGAAAAATCCTTCGGAATGTCATCTGTCTCTCCACTCAAACCTATGCCAGCCCTGTAGTGCGACAAAGGTCCTGTTTTGTTTTCTCAAGCTGCAACAGCAATTGGCCTGTGTTTTACAAATAAAGACATCCCCCCCCCACCGCCTCTTTTGGGAGTGCCTACAAAGCCAATTTACAAATGTAAATTATGCAATATGGAATTATTCTTTTTTTCCTGAGAAAGGGGAAGGATTTGGTGAAGGAAGCTCAAGGACTAGAGGTTTTTGCATGTAGGTCGCAAAAACGAAAGAGGGAAGTGTAGCTGTCTCCTAGATACGAGCTCAGAAGAATCAGAGGCTTCTCGGTGATTCTTCAGCAGGTGCGTGGACACCCAAATCTAGCAGTCTCAAATCTGGTCTGATGGGGTGAGTCATGAGTGCCCTACAATTATCTATTTTTCATTTTTTGTTTTGTTGGGTTTTTTAAAGCAAGAAGCTTTGCACATATGCATATCACAAATGTGTAAGAAAAGTGTTTCACAAATGTCTAAACTAGAAGGAAATTAGCTGGCTGATCAATCAATAGTAGATTTGATTGTGCCTCTGTTGACACGTCTGCTCTGGGTGTCAAAGTTTATTTAACTGTTGGCTGCTGATCTGTTAACATCAAAATTACATTGACTGAGCCAAAATCAAAGATTCCTCCGCTGTTTACACATTAGGCATGAAGGCTAATTACTTACTAATCCTTGAGGGTTTTAAACACTTTTGATGTACTAAATACCCCTGAGGACCATACATATTTTTTAATGGGTTGAGGACAGATCCTTCAACACATGTGCAATCTAAAAACTAAAGAGCATGTGACAAATGCCGACAAGGGAATCATTATGTCTCTTGTCATAGAGAAGTCTCAAATTCTTCTCGCTCTAGCCAAAGTTTACAATAAAATATTCACGATCTACTGATTTATATTTCATCTCTGTGTTCCTTCTGGTGGAGCTTTTTAATGCATAATACATAAACTTAATAATATTAATATTAATCCGACCTGCCATGGGCCAACGACTACCTATGCGCCAGGCACTGTGCTAGGTACTTACAGCACACCACGCGATAGCTGTCTTACCACCGTATGCTCGGGAACACTTAGTAGGGGTAGATGCCCAGTACACAACTACTGGGGTGCTCAAGAAATAGTTTTTGAATGAATGAAAGAACTGAAGAGGAGGAGAACCAGAAGGATGGGTAAGAAGGAATACTGTGAACAAGTGCATATTTCTCAAACGCTCCATCTGTCCATTGAATCCATAGTTCAGTACAGTCATCTCATAGAGTAATTAATTTGGTTCATGGAAAGATACACCAAAGACAACCTAGTACTTTTTTACTAACTCATCACCCTTACCTCGGGCTTAGGTAAAAGAGGCTAGATCAGAGCTTGTTTCATAAAAAGTGGCTGGTTAGCCATACCAGATCAAAAACAAACAAACAAAACACACACAGCAAACTCTGTCTCACCTGTGTTCATCTCTGTGCTAGCCTGAACATAAAAATGGTGTCTTTGGCATGTTATTCATCAAGAAGCATTTACTGAACAATTACTTTATGCAGGAAATAGAAAACCAAATTTTACAACGGTAAAATAAATAGGGCTGGAAATTTAGAAAAAGGAGTATGTTTAGAACAAAATATAATATATCAATTATTTAGGGTCATATAAAGTAGGAAACTCTTAAAGAAAAAGCAAGGCAGGTTTTTAAGTTGCTGATTTGGGAATAAATGTAGTATAACCAAAGTAGAAAAGAGTACTTGACCTCTGTCAGATATCATGCCTACAACCAGCGTGGGTTATCGTATAGCCTCAAATTAGATTGTGCTACATTCCTGTTGATGACAATATCTCCGAGAAGCTGGCTCTTGGATGGCCACTGTGATAAAAAGCAGTATTGTGCAAAAATCAGTGTGGAGCATGAATTAGGGTGGCAGTGTCCAATCTAATTCCCAGGTTTGAGAGGTGGTGCAGTGCCCAGCATAAGCATATGTCTCCTTAGTAACTGGAGTTCCTGAAGAATAAAAAACTATTTTTCAAATTGCCACTTAGTTGTTAGGACATCCTTTAAATACTTATTTAGTCATCTGGACCTAAATCACTGAACAGGATGACGAGGTATTTCTTTTGCCTTAGGAATGCCAGGACAAAATGACCGAAGCACGAAAGGCACCATGAATCCACAGAGTCAGGGAACCTGTGGCTGGCTTCCAGGGGCGCCCTGATTTCAGAAATGAAAAAAAAAAATGCATCCTTAAATAAGAGAATGCCGTAGTTATAATCACGCCTGACCTATCTATCACACGGCTCAGAATTTTCAGTAATGTTACGTCTCCTCACTGTGTCTGTCACTTAGCAGATGAAGAATGTGAGACGCAGAGAAGTTAGGAAACAGGTCCCCAGGGCACCGAGCTAGGAGGATGCGAGCATGGGAACTCAGGTCCAGGACTGTCTCCCCCACTTCGGCACTCTTCCCTCAGGCACTGCTCCCAGCCCTCCAGCAACTCCATTACAGCTCACACTACACAACTCTCAAAGGATGCTCAGTCACTGTAAAAGCTCTGTTACCATCTGTAGTGGGTTGAGTGGTGGTCCCCCAAAAAGTATACATCAACATGCTAACACCCAGAACCAGCGAAGGTGACTGGATTTAGAAAAGGGTCTTTCAGGTAAGGATCTCGAGATGAGAAGATCATCCTGGATTAGCTGGCTGGCTGTAAATCCAATGACAAGTGTCCTTCTAAGAGACAGAAGGCCACGTGAAGACAGAGGTAGAGACCAAGAAGAGGAAAGATCCACCCCTTAGAGCCTTCAAAGGGAGCAAGGCCCTGCCAAGACCTCGATTTCGGATGTCTAGCTTCCAGAACTCTCTGTGATTGTAAGCCACCTTGTTGATGGTACTCAGCTACAGCAGCAAGGAAACTGCAATGCCATCCATAGAGCCAAATCACCAAATAACTAAGGTGGTTATAAAGCACTTAAAAATCCAAATGACCTGGTCAACTACTAACAGCTATTCCAAGTCCAGACTCTGAAAGCAATCTTCTACCCAGGAGATACCAAGGAACCCACTCTTGACCAATTTCATGACATGGTTCTCATTTTAAAAATAATTTATTTTCAGAAAAAATATTTATAACGAGTAGCCTAATAAAAGACTGGTATTTTACTTTTTTGAAGATTTTATTTATTTATTTGCACATGCACGAAAGAGAGCACAAGCCGGGGGAAGGGCAGAGGGAAAGGGAGAAGCACCCCCCCAACGTGGGGCTCGATCCCAGGACCCCGAAATCATGACGTTTAACCGCTTGAACCACCCAGGCACCCCAAGACCGGTACTTTAAATCAGAGCTGATAGATTGTAACAGCTGATATTTACAAGGCTAAAAAAAAACCTGAAATGCATTTCAAAACAATCATCCTAAAATGAGACAGAATGTTGTCTCCAAGGTGAGTTATGAAAACCAAAGTTATCACACAGAAGCCACGGCATTTACTCTGGGAATAAAATAGATTCCCCCTATAAACAAACTCATGGAAAAAATAACTTGGAAGGAAACAATCTACATTTATTTAAAAAGAACAATAACTATGGTGGGGACCCCACACGTCACGGGAAAACCACAGGGTACAAGTAATCCATCACTAAAAGCTCTTAGAAAAAGGGGTGTTTGCAAGATGTGCATATAAACCGAATAACTGCTTGTTTCTTCAACTTCAGATGGATTCATTATACTTGAGCTTCTCAAATTACCTGTGGCAAGGATGCTTTTGTAAAATATAATAAAAATGAATTATTGGGGGAAATGAAATTTAAAACCAAAAAAAGAAGTCCAAATTTTTTCATTTTTTATTTTTTGCAAATTTTTATTGTATGCAGATACCAAATTGCATTTCAATAAATATAACCAGAACAAATAAAACACAGGAAGAAAAGACAAATCATGCACATTGTTCATTGAAAGTGTACTCAGACAATTAATTTCAAGAAAAGCTATTATACTCGCAATTCTTTGTCTTTTCATAATTGTAATGGAACGAAATTTATGAGAGAAATAGTATTCCCCATATTAAATGTCAATATGCACACCCTGAACAAACTAAGTATATCAGTAAGGTTTTTAATGTGACAAATGAGCTTGCTTCTTGTTTGTTAAGTTACTAATCTAAACTGGATGGATGGCAATGCTCTTGCAAGAGATAATGTGTATCTAAAATGCTTCTGTGTTTTGTTTTCATAACAGTCATAGTAGAGAAATCAGTCTCAAAAAGGTATGTTAAACGGGAATGAAGGAGATTTTAAAGCAATTCAGCAAGCTTGGGCTTTTTTTTTTTTTAACTTTTACTCAAAGCCAGAGATGCTGTATTTTCAAAATTTATCTTTAATCCTTCATCAGTAGTCAAAGCCCACAATTTATCCAGTTAAGTGAGAGCTAAGTTTAAATCATCTATCGGGGATGCCTGGGTGGCTCAGTTGGTTAAGCGTCTGCCTTTGGCTCAGGTCATGATCCCAGGGTCTTGGGATCGAGCCCCGCATCAGGCTCCCTGCTCAGCGGGGAGCCTGCTTCTCCCTCTCCCGCTGCCACTACCCCCTGCTTGTGCGCTCGCTCTCTCTCTCTGTCAAATAAATAAATAAAATCTGAAAGAAAGAAAGAAAGAAAGAAAGAAAGAAAGAAAGAAAGAAAGAAAGAAAGAAAGAAAGAAAGAAAGAAAGAAAAGAAAGATGGGGAATATAGTAACAACATCCTACTAGCTCAGCTCCAACCACACCTGAATTTAATGAGACAGTCCACGAACAGTGTGCTTGGACGTGGCTGAAATGTCAATCTCCTCCCAGGTTTAGGTGCCTACTCTCAATGTATTTTTAAATATTTTAACCACTTTATGGAGGTATGACTGACATACAAAAGGCTGCACGTATGTAATGTACACAACTTGATGATGTCAGAGAGAAGCATACACCCGCAGAACAGCGTTATGCCTGTGGTTAATGGCACTGTGCTGTATACCTAAAAATTTGCCAAGAGGGTAGATCCTATGCTAAGTATTCTTATCGCCCAGACACAAAATACTAATAAAGAGGGCAGGAGGAAACTTTTGGAGGTGATGGGACACTACTGTATTTCTATAATACAATAGTGTATAAGCATGCAACTCACAAACCGAGTAAAAACTTATGTATACCTAAGAGATGAGAGTATATTTTAGATGGCTGTGGCTAACACAATTTCTAGGTCTACCTTCAAAAAAAGTAGCCTATTTCTCCCCTGCCCCCCATTTTTACTGACATATAATGACATGCCTACTCTTAATTTTTGAATATAAATCCTGGTGGACCTGTCCACCAACCCCACTCAGAGTAGCTTTCAAGCAAACTTCCGACATCCCTAAGGAAGCACTGTGGCCTCATCTAATAAAGGAGGCGGCTGTTCTACGGCTTCCTGGGTGTTTGAAATAAGGCGAGAAGACATTGTCTTCTCCCCATTGGAAACTCCTTCAAGTCAGATGAAGAAATCACCACAGCCTTTCAAGAGAGCGATGTCTACACGGGGAAGTGAAATTAACTAGGGGAATTCTGGATTAATAATTTTTTTTAAAAAATGACAGATTTTTACCTCTGCTGAAGCATCCCATATGTGAAATACTAGTTTCCATAGGTTAGGGGTTTTCCTTGCCTGCTACTAAGCTTTCTCTTAGGGAGGGAATGGAAAGGAAAACCCTAATGAATGTCCATCGGATGCAGTGGAGATCACCACAGTCCCCCCGACAAAAGAACGCTTTAACTGTGCATCAGACCCCCCCACACACACACTGCTCTAGTGCATAGAAATCTGTGCACATGAAAACTTAAGGTACTGTGATGATTATTTCCCTCCTTGCTTATGATGCCTATTCCGGAGTTGGTTAAAATTAATAAGATAATACCTTCGTGAAGAAAACTCGTAATACACAAAAGCGTCAATCCTCTGGCCACAAAATTATATCTCAAATTGTTTAAAGAATTGTTCATTCTTACAAAATTTGTTTCAATCACAGTTACAGTGGAAATAAGGTAACAGAGCATTTGCAAGACCTGTAAGTGGTTACAAAGATAATACTGCACGAAGTTAGGAAGTAAGACAGTGTCACTCAGCACACAAGTACCTCTAGGGATACAAGCAGGCTGGTAATTCCAAATGTTAAAGAATTCTATGCACTTATATTTCTTCCTTAAGTAAGCTTATTTATGATTAATACTCAAAAGGTCCTTAGTTCCTCATACTCTAGGTTTTTCATTCATGGTCTTCAGGCAGAGTTGTTCCTACACAATGTTCATGTATCGTCACAATTTCAATGCTTTGGTCCATATTTTCTGCTTTTGAGCAACTTTCTAGTGCAAAAAGAAAAAACCATAAGGCCTTATAATACAGCAAAATAATATATGACAATAAAGTAAAATGGTCTTTTCGATAAATTCATGACCCACCGTAAAAGAAAAAAAAATGCACAACCTTTACAGGAGAAACATAAAGCGATATACATCAATCACAGCCCTCCGACAAAGAAAAGCCATGTGGAAGCAATTAGAAATGAGTAGAATCAGGTGGGCATTTCATAGCAGGGTGGCTTCACCAGGACAGATGTGGAAGAGTCACGTGGACAGTGCTCAGAGAGTCCAGAAGAACAGCTTTGGCCAAGGCTAGCAGGCAGACTATAGCAGCACTCAAGTTTAAATTCTACTTATGTTGGTTACCCTTAGGGAGTTGGAGTGCGTGGTAAGGATTTCAAGTCTAAATTTATGTACAAGTATATTGTTTGAAGTTTCTACAGCAACGTACTTCTTTTGTAACTTTAAAAAGTAACTTTTTCTCTCCAAGGAATGTTTTAGAGTCTCAAATCCAAATCTGAAATGCAGAAGGTCCGTTTCAACAAAAATTCAAGGTGCTTCAAGGTATATGATGTACCCTCTCTCAGGTTTTTGACCTTAAAAATTAAGAACCTAAGAAATTAAGAACCTAAAAACCTAAGCACCTAGAAAAAAAAATGTCACCTAATTATTACTCTGACATTCTCCTTCTGGAATGCAAATACCATTATTATAAGTCTCTGTAGGAGCAGAGGGGAGCAGAGGAAACTAGCAGGTTTTAAGTTCATCCTGGATCCCAGGCACAATGTCAGCTACTTCAATATATTACCATCCCCCTTTACTACCATAACCGCCCAACAAATGAGGCATAAGTATTTGTGTCACAGGTGAAGAAAGAGACCCAGAGTCTAAAAGGATTTTTCCAGATCATCTAGCCAAGTGGCAGGGCTAGGATTCACTCTGGTTTGACTTCCACCAGCTACCAAAATGCTCTGCCCTTCTCGTGCCCTGCCTCCGATTCGTTCACCCACCTTTCGTATTACCTGTTTCCCTTCTAGTTTTTCTGGAACAGGTAGATAGACCTATTCACCCTTACAATTCCTAAGGAGTTGATCCCCAAAAGCTGCACTCCAAACCAAAGGGAAAGACAACCCTAAATATGGATTTGCAATAAAAAAAAAAATCTCCCTCTTCTCTTTCAGCAGGGTGATACCAATTAGAGACGTTTTGGACATCTGTGAGGCAGTTTTGTTTGCCACAACCCAAGAAAGGGTGTCATTGTGTTCAGTGGCTGGGGTTCCACTGCAGTGCACGGGGCAGACCCCCCAGAGGGCATGTTCCATTGTGGGCTCCCAACGTCCTGCAGCACATGTGAAACACTTCTTTGCAATTAGAATAGAATTGCATTTTATATATAAACACAAAACCGTTTGACCCACCTTTTTTTTTTTTTAAGATTTTATTTATTTGACAGAGAGAGAGAGAGAGTAGGCACAGTGGCAGGCAGAGGGAGAGGGAGAAGGAGGCTTCCCGCTGAGCAGGGAGCCCGATGCGGGGCTCAATCCCAGGACCCCAGGGTCATGACCTGAGCCAAAGGCAGCCGCTTAACTGACTGAGCCACCCAGGTGCCCCTTGACCCCCCTTTAATAAACACTGACTTCTCCAGGAGATTAGATGGACATGGAATAAACTTTGCTTCGTTTACAATGCTGTCTTGATTTACCCCTCACTGCAGACAATTGTGTCGGTAATGGTAATGGCAATTATCACTGGAGCCACCCTGCAACACGGCTGGATCGGCCTGTGTTTGCATTCGGGATGACGGCTGACAGGTGCAGGCACCTGACCACGTCATGGGGGCCTTCCAGTGAAGCCTTATCCAAGCATTTACATAGGAAAATACCCATTATTTTATTATGCATTGCATTCTTTTTATTTCTCCCTTATTTTGCAACCAGGTAACATACTGGTTTTTTGCAATGATGTGTACTGGTAAGACTATATTTCTGGGTAGGAGAAGAAGCATGACCAAGGTATTTGTTGTAACGAAGGAGGTCTGTTGAGGCTAAGAGGGTTGAAAACCACTGCTCTATATCAAAGAATTGCTGAATAAGAGAATTTGGATATTTATTTTATTTTATTTTTTAAAAAAGATTTTATTTATTTGACAGAGAGAGAGAGAGCGAGAGAGGGAACGCAAGCAGGGGGTGTGGGAGAGGGAGAAGCAGGCTTCCCGCGGAGCAGGGAGTCCAACCGGGGCTCCATCCCAGGCCCCTGGGATCATGACCTGAGCCAAAGGCAGACGCTCAACGACTGAGCCACCGAGGCTCCCCTGGATATTTATTTTAGAGAACTCTGTCACTAATTGCTGTGTAACCAGGAAAGTCAGTGAAAGGAGACAGAGACAAAAGATAAGCTATATAAAAAATAAGAGATGCCTACACACTTAACTCAAGGTATTTGAGTAAGTCCTTGATTCAAGAGAATGGATGCGGGGCAGGACATGAGGAGAGAGGGGCAGAGATTGTTTGATTAAACATCCTATTTACGGGACGCCTGGGTGGCTCAGTCGGTTAGGTATCTGCCTTTGGCTTAGGTCATGATCCCAGGGGCCTGGGATCGAGTCTTGCATCGGGCTCCTTGCTCGGTGGGGAGCCTGCTTCTCCCTCTCCCTCTGCCTGCTGCTCTCCTTGTTTGTGCTCTCACACTCCCTTGAGCTCTCTCTCTCTCTGGCAAATAAATAAAATCTAAAAAAAATAAACAAACAACATATTTATATTTTACCTTTAAAGAGGTGGGAATCAGGTTTGAATTTCATGTTGTTTCCAGCCCTATACCCTCTTTTTGTGAATCCTTAAATACCTTACCTTCTGTTTACTTTCCTTTTATTCTCCCTTTGTCCGTTTCTCCGTTTATTTAATTTTTTCAATCATACTATATTTATTTATTTTTTGTTTCAGTTTTGTATTTTTTAATTGAATTTAAATTCAATTAATTACATATAACATATTATTAGATTTAAATGTCTCCCTGATATCTCAAATCCTGTCGGGCCTCTGCATCCCAGACCAAAATGGTTAGGGATACCCAGGTTGGGCACAGTGTTATTATAACCTAAAACTCCCCCCATCTTTGTGTATAGATTTTTATATAATCACTTTAATTTCACTAAGATTAAACACGCTTAAGAAAAGCCATTCCCAATGATGCCTTTTGCTAAATCTACAGCAGGAAATTTAAAATGAACCACTATCATTTCAAATACGTTGGGGAAAGGTATGATATTCGTATCTGTCCATAAATTGAAATAAACGTTGAATGCGAACTAGATAATCTGCTTCTGAAATTATCCAGGAGATTAAGGGGAAGCGTTCAGATGGCTGCACATTAAAAATGGAAATATTAGGGTAATATAAACATTAACCAATAAAGCATTCAGAAAGTGTTGTGATATTTGCGTTTTTTTCAGTCATTTAGAATGTGAATCTGCCTCTTGCCAATTTCATATGTATGTTCTAAGGACATATGGAAAGATACAGGCAAGCTCTTTGAAGTACTTTATAGGGGCGCCTGGGTGGCCCAGTTGGTTGAGTGTCAGACTCTTGATCTTGGCTCAGGTCAAGATCTCAAGGTCGTGAGATCCACCCCAGCATCTGGCTTGCGCTAAGCGTGGAGCCTGCTTAGGATTCTCCCTCTCCCTCTGCTCCTCGCCCCCCCACCAATAAAAAATAAATAAAATCTTTAAAAAGAAAAAAAAAGAAGTGCTTTATAAATACCAGGTATTTTTGAAATAGTATTCTGCAAGAGGCTATAAATATTGTTCCAATGAGGAGCTCTCATGTGGGACATTTCTTTAGTTCTAAAGCTACAGAAACACCCACATCTCCTCCAGCCTGACAGGCAGTGGGGAAACACTGTGCTGCAGGAAGCCAGCTTCCCCATTTCGTAGCCAAACTGAACTTGCTTCAGGAGGAGAGGCCATGCTCCGCACTTTGCACGAGGCTCAAAACAGTAACTGGATTATTCCGGAGCGACATGATCCCTTGTGTGAAACAAGGCAAATCTAGGCGCTTAAGACGTTTATAGGGAATTAAAGCCATGTGTACTAGTATATTGTACAGGCGGATTTCTCAGATGAACACAAGGGGGAAATGTCTATCAAGCATCTCCAACTGGTATACCTACAGCAGTACCTTGAACACAACCTATGCAAAATGGAACTCACCAACGTCCTCTACCCCAAAGCAGCTCCTCTCCTCATGTGCTTTTCATCTCAGTAAACGATGTCCTTCCTTCACCCAGACAGCTGGGTGCTATCCTCTCCTCCTCCCTCCTGCTCACCCGCCATGTCTCATGGATCACCAAGCTCTGTCCGTTGGGTCCCCCAGGGAACCTCAGGTCTGTTCACTCCCCTGCCTCTCCATTGTCTTCACAAGCTCCTGGCCGCCACCTTCTGAGGCCTGGGTCCCTGGAACAGCCCGTACATGGTCTCCATGTCTCCTCTTCTGCCTTCCACAATGCAAAGTACTCTAATGTCATTTTCTAGATTAAAAACCTCCATGGCTCCTGGCTTACCGCTTCTTGAATAATACGCAAATTCCTTAACCCTAGAAGCAGGCTAACAATCATGTGTCCCAGTCTATCTGGGATAGTTGCACTTTATGCCTGCTATTCTGGTGTATATATTAATAATGCCCCCTTTGACAGGCTCACGGGTTCCAGTTCGGATGATAAATTATATGGTCACGCTACCTACAAAGCCCCTTCTGATTTGCCTTACTCTCCCGACTCAGGTCTGGCTTCTCCTTACCTTGCACACTACCTTCTAGGCATAGTGAATGTCTTTCAGTCCCCTGCTTTCCCAGTGTCTGTAGACTCTAAGAACAGGAGCCTGTGTCTTGTACTCTTCCCAGGCACCTGGCACCTAATCTACTACTTGCATACAGACACCAGATACCACGGAAAAAACCAACTGAGAGAGTCCCAGGAATATGGTAGCTCCATAATGAGTATATTGTAGCAGATGACTGATGAAGACCTTTTGAGAAATTAAAAGGAAAAATAACTCAGCAAACTAGGGTTTGGATTTAAGGCAATCATTTCAACAATAAACTCTAGTTCCTAGATGACTATTTGAAAGGGCTATTTTGATACTAATACATTTTCATAATCCCTCATCAGAAATTTCTATTAGGGCTGATGCTCAGTCTCTTTGATTTTCAGACATCTATAGAAACCACATATGGCTCTTAGAGTCTCATGCAAAATACTATAGAAATAGATCAGTATTCTGAGCCAGGTTTTCAGAAATACTGACGGATGGCATAAAAATATATATAAATATATATATATGTATACATATATATATATATACATATATATATATATGGCTTCTTCCTCCAAGAAAGAAAAAGGCGAGAAATACAACTTCATATTATTCTACTATGCTTTAAAAATTAATACTGAAACCCAACTTCCTTCTTAAAAACAAAAGTTATGTAGCTAGGATAATTAGTCGCAAGAGATGGACAAAAATAATCAGAAAGGGCTACACATAATGCCAACAAGACAGCTGTTGTACCTCAGAAATAAACATTTAACTACGAGCTCATCAATGCTGCGGACTTCCACCATACAGTGGAGCTAAATGGTCTTTTTTTGGGTACATGTGGGGGTGGAGTGAGAAGCCAAAGTTATGCATCCTTCGCAAGTCTCTTTGTTCACTTGGTTTTCATGTTTACAAAAGATTCAGAAGAACTTGGTGCGATCTAGGGCCGAAGAGTCTAGCACTTTCTCAGTCTCGCTTGTGTATCTGAAATATGCCCAACAATCAATTGGTTATTGATATGAATGATATCACACAATTACCCTCATGAAGGCAATGGCCCGACATTATTTACACTTAATGTAGTATGAGGAGAAACTGCATACTACTTCTTTTTTTTTTTAAAGATTTTATTTATTTATTTGAGAGAGAGAATGAGAGATAGAGAGCGCGAGAGGGAAGAGGGTCAGAGGGAGAAGCAGACTCCCCGCTGGGCAGGGAGCCCGATGCGGGACTCGATCCCGGGACTCCAGGATCATGACCTGAGCCGAAGGCAGTTGCTTAACCAACTGAGCCACCCAGGCGCCCTGCATACTACTTCTAAACCCACCACACCAAGACTACTCTTTTCCTTGAATTCTTAAAACATTTGTATCTAAATATGTGCTGGATTAGTCGGTGAGGGAAGCCAGATGTCACCATAGAACCAAAACATAGCATAAATTATTTGACGGAGGTACAGTTAGTTACTCAATATCCAGGGTGAGCTCTATATTCTTTGGACTCACCCTCCATGTTGTACAAAAGAACCTAATTATTAGTAATGAGTAGGTCCCAGGACTTCAGCAAATCTCTACATTCCTAAAAATGGCTATGATTCCATGTAATTTTCCCAAATAACTACAAATTTTAAGTTACCTCTTTATATCTTTAAAGACTGTGAGCATGAAACTTAAGACAGCAATTACAGGGGCGCCTGGGTGGCTCAGTTGGTTAAGCGACTGCCTTCGGCTCAGGTCATGATCCTGGAGTCCCGGGATCGAGTCCCACATCGGGCTCCCTGCTCGGCGGGGAGTCTGCTTCTCCCTCTGACCCTCTTCCCTCTCGCGCTCTCTATCTCTCATTTTCTCTCTCTCAAATAAATAAATAAAGTCTTTTAAAAAACAAAAAAAAAGACAGCAATTAAAATACAGTATTCATCTGAGTGCCTTTTTGGACAGTTACAGAAGTTGATCTTTTTGGGCTTTGAGTTACATCACAGACCCAACCCATCACCCAATTTTGTATTTCACACTTTATCCAAAGCTTCTATTTCTCTGCATAAGAACTACGGCTTTCTCAGACATTTTCATTTTGTTTTAATTCTTACGACCAAAAGGAGCAGCCGGGGTTCTTTCCAGGACCTTTCCCAAAAGGAAACCAAGGAAATTCTCTCCTGTCTTGGAAACTTTGAGAGAAGACTCAGGCTACACTGGATTGGACGCTGGACAGGTTGCTCAGCCCACTCACTGTGTTCACGGCCCACACCCACATAGACAGAACACTTGATCCAAAATTTGTGCCTCCACAAACGACGAGTTTATTCTAGACCTCCTTCATGATCACCCATCAATAGCTGAAATCTCTAATAAATAAATCCCTGAACCCCAAGGCTCTCCTCCATTATCTTCTTCGCAGTGTTCTCCACCTGAAATAGAAATTTCTCAAGAACCTTGAGAAGGCAAAATCCAAAATCCTTCAGGCACGGAAGTAGCCTTACATAGGTGTGTTTTCTTACTGTTGTTTTGAATCCCCAGAGCTTATCTTCTGCAAATGAAGGCAGCAACCAGGGCTACGAACATTCAGGGCACCACTCTGGGAAGATGCCACAAGAAACAGGGGGGGGCAGCACCAGATGCAAAAACGCCCCATCGTTAGAGCTGAGCCCCTTCCTCACCAAGGTGAGAGGAACAACTGCACTCAAGACGGATGGCATGACGCAAAAATGAATGAGTGGGAAAGAAGCTGCCACAAAGCAAACAAGGCAAAATGGAACCAATGCAATCCCACGCTGTGGATCCTCAGGGCCTCCATTCAACTGGGAACAAATCTGCAATTTTGTCCTCTCCATGGAGGACCATGACCGCCATGCTGGTCCTATAAGAGCCTCCGCAAGACAATCCTTCAACAGCAAGGACAGGTGCAGAGCCTAAGTCAGTTTCTGGGCAATGTAGGGGGGAAGCTTGTGTGCCCTTGCTGAGGGAGCTGCTCACTGACCTGCAGATAGAAAGTGGGGTATCTGCTAAGGGAGAGGACAGAACAGACTGATGGGAGGTCCTCACAGATGGAGAGCCCTGGCTAAGTCCCAGAAAGGGCAAAACAAGGCAGTAATTAGGATGTCACACCAGCACACATGCACACTCCTACCTCCTATCAAAAACATCAGTTGGCAACCTCATGACTATTAAGTCCTAATTGCTACTTCCAGATCAGTAACATGTGCGCTGAAAAAGTACCACGTCTATCCCGCAAAGCCAATCTATTTTAAACACACGGTTTAAGACTGCTCCCTAAGGTCAGGGAAATTGTAATTACTGGCAGTTAAGCCTTTCCTACCCCTAAAAAAAAAAAGAAGAAGAAGATATAGTTGTAAGAAATAAACGACCCCTTTTTATACCCAAAACTGCTTATTGCTATCCTCAGACCATAAGGTAATTATTAATAAGAACTGTTAACTGTTATTGAGCACAAATCTTGTGCCAAGCACTACTCTCAATGTTTTACATTTATTAAGGCATTAATCCTCAAAACCACCCCATAAATAGATGCTGTTATAATCCCATTTTACACGCAAGACAGAGAGAGGTGAGGCTACACCGCTGGTTAGGTGCATGACCTGTGTCCGGACTCCGGCAGCCTTCTCCCAAACCTTGGCTTGGGGCCACTATGGCTGCCGTTGACTCTACTTCCAGAAAACCAACTGAAAAGTCTGTGTGTACAAAGAATAGATAACTGGCTGGAAAACAGATGAGGGTCGATGACTAATACTCGCCATGACCCATCGTTGTGATCCCCATGGTATGCCGCCATTTTTGCATTACCATATCTTTCTTTTTTCTTTCTGTTAGCTGTACATTGATACCTGACTCACAACCCAGGGTCCATCTCCTAATTCTATTAGATTTGGTTAAAGATACCACTTGGGGCACCTGGGTGGTGCAGTCAGTTAAGCGTCCGACTCTTGATTTTGGCTCAGGTCATGATCTCAGGTTGTGAGATCAAGCTCTGTGTCAGGCTCTGTGCTGAACATGGAGCCTGCTTGAGATTCTCTCTCCCTCTCCCTCTGCCCCTATTCCCACCTCTCTCTCTCTCTCTCTCTCTCTCTCTCAAAAAACAAACAAACAAACAAAAACCACCATTTGCTTTTATCCTAATTCTAAACTGCAGGATGAAGAACTAAAGGTTTTTACTAAGGAAACTTGGATCTGGCTTCCAATCCTAACTCTGATGTTTACTGACTATGTAATAATATTCAACCTCAGACTCATGAGTAAACTGATATAATCCTAGTACCGAACTCAAAGGGTTGTTTGTTCTATTAAGTATATAAATATAACTGGCATCTCACAGGCCCTCAATAATGAAGGACATTATTAGCACAAAATTCTAAAATCCTTGGGGGAAAACAGCATGGTTTTTACTTATTTCTTCTGGGATATATATTTATCATTCTGAGTGTTTATCTTGTATGCTTTACTTATTTTTAATTTTAGTATTTATTTTATCTTGACTATCACCTTCTTTCAATTTTACTTTTTAGGTTTATCTTGAATAACTCTTAATTTATCTTGTATATTTATGTGTGATGTATTTATGTAGTGTGCACTTTTACTGTATTACTTATGAATTTTAGATAAAAAAAGAAACGTATCTGTTCTCCTATAGATGGCAGAAATACGTATTTCTTTTTAAAAGGAAAGCAGAAGACCCAAGATGTCTTTAAGAATGCAGAATTACCTCATCCTCCCTTATAAGAAAATTTCATTTTAATTTGGTATCTACCAATTTGGAGTTAGGGAATGATAGAGTTGGGCTAGGCTGAAGGTCATCTTTACTTTAGTTAGGATGGATAAGTGGCATAAATACGGTTTCAAGGGATCATATCAATTACTGAAGAAGGAAAAATAACCTGTTTTCAAAATACTAAAGGAGCAAATTCTTATATGGCAACAACTGATACGCTAATTATAAATAATTTATCCATTCGTTAGATAGCCTGAGGGCATGAAAGTAATGACTCCATTTCATTAGACATTCTATAAAATTTAAATCTTTCACTTATTTAGACAAGTCTTCCTCCTAATTATCCCAAATTAGTGCAATTCTAGTCCTAGTTATATTTATTACATTGTCTAGTGGGACTTTATATACATAGCAAGTCCCATCTGACAAAGGCCTAATTAGATGATCAATTTCTCTTGTCTAGAGCTACAGAAGAACACCAATAGTCCTGAAGAAAAACTTCTTCATGATGCTATACTCAGATCTGAATTATTCTTGGAACAATGTTAAAAGGAGTCTGGTTTGAGAAAAAGACTCAAATTACTGCCCTCTCTATTTCTGTGGAATCTGGATTTACCTTTTGAGTATTCAGAATACCATCATCAGAGAACCATCCAGAAGATTAAACAAAATCCCCTGGATCCCTCGTCATATGCTGTACCTGCACTTCCAAGACCACACCTCCGATGAGACACCAGCTCCGGCTTCCCCGGAAGGTGACAACACAGAGAGAAGGAACCTCGGCTTTTTAGGACTCTTGATCCTTCTGCCTGGCAAAGTGCCAATTCTAGAGAACTCCGAATGTCTGGTTTTTCCACTTCTGCACTCAGATTGAAGAGCACTGGTCATGAAAACCATTCAATCAAACTAAATTACATTTAAAATTAAATGCCACCACAAATTCACCATAGCTGGCCTCAGCTGAGCTCCTCAAGAAGTTGCTCACCAATCTGTCTACACATCCCTCTTCTGGTACCAACATGACTAATTTGACTTCACCCCCTTGCCCATCTCCCCCTCCACCTCTTACAGCCGATGGCCAACTTCCTGCTTCAAGGAGGAGACAGACACCATGGCATTGAAATCCCTCCACATCCTGGCCCCTACGACCCTTCCAAGCCTATTGATAACCACTCTCCTCCTCTCCAGTTCTTTCTCTAGGGCCACAGCCCACTGTCCCGAGCCAGGATGATCTCATGCAAATCACAACATGTCACCACCCTGCAGCAGTTATTATAATAACTAATAATTAGTTGTTAAAATAAATTTAATTTAGTTTGATTGAGTGGTTTTCATAACCAGTGCTCTTTAATCTGAGGGCAGAAGTGGAAAAACCAGATTTTATCCTGTGAATAAAATCACAGCTCTTTGGCTTGAACTCGAGGACCCCTCTAGATCTTAAGCAGTGTCTCCCACCACCCCGAGCTCGCCTCCAAAGGGCGAGAACTGCCTGCCTAGGCAAACCCCCCTCCAGCTGTCTGTCCCTCCCTGCCCAGCTGATGCCCCTGGAACCTTTAAGGGCTGGCTCAGGGCCGCTGTCTCTCTTCTGCAGTCCCCTGCAGTCCCTCAGATTTCTGCCAGGCACCCCTGCGGTGTGGCACCTCGCTCAGCTCCCCCCACGCTTGCATGATACTATCCTACAACTGCCTCTTCTGGGGCTCCGGAAAACTGCCGATTCCTGAAGGCCAGGGCTGGTCTGCACGCTCCATCACTACAGGCACTCAGGCTCTCCCACAAGCATTCCGTGGATATGAGAGGACAGCGCCGAGTGAATAAAGGGATGAAAACACAGAGAGACTCGCTGCCCCGGGCAAGGAACGCAAAACCAGGGGCTACCACACTTCACGGTGCCTCAGAATCACCTGGGGAGTCTTTAAAACTACAGAATCCTGGGCCTCATCCCAAACGTACAAACCTAAATCCCTGAGGAAGGACGCCAAGACGTGTGTGTGCTTACCCAGCTCTCTGGATGATTCTGCAGAAGGAACCAACCCCACGCGGGCCCACAGACGGTATCCAGGAGCCATGGTCCACACAGCACGTTCCTAGCCTGGCTCCCTCCGGGCGAGCATATCCAGAACGCGAGGACAGGGGCACCTCCGGGCCGACCCGCCAAATGCACCACACAACTTCGGGCCGCCCTCTCTCTACCCTCGACGAGGACTTGTGACTTCTCATGACCCAACATTTCATCTCTGCAGTTCACCTCCACAGATGTGCCAGGCTCTCCAAGCACCTGGAGGGTCAGGGTTCTTGGCTTTATGTCCCAGAGCACAGCCTCAGAGCATCCGCCACAGGCAGGAACAGCGTTCGGATGATCAGAAGTTGACTTTACCCACATTTAAATACGTCTCTCATTTGGGGAAAAAATAAGAAAACAACATTCAAAGAAACCAGAAGCTCCTTGTTATCTGCTCTACCTTTAACTTCCACTGTGCTTATTAACCAGGGGATTGTGGCCTGCTTGGGGGGAAAAACAAAGCCTCCAACACTCATCATGTTTCTCTGGGTGGGAGATGACCACACGAAGATCACTCCACCTCCCTTCCAGCTTCCTAAGGAAGAAAGATCATCTGGAACAGAGTGGAGCTATGAATATCTACGCTTCCTAAAACACATGACTAAGACTAGCTCACATCCATTAGGATGGTTACTGTCAAAAGAGAAGGGCGCCCGGGTGGCTCAGTCGGTGAAGCGTCTGCCTTCGGCTCGGGTCATGATCTCGGGGGCCTGGGATCGAGCCCCGCATCGGGCTCCCTGCTCGGTGGGGAGCTTGCTTCTCCCCTGCTCTCTACCCCTCCCCCCTGCTCGTGCTCTCTCTCTCTCTCTACCTCTCTCTCTCTCTCTCAAATAAATAAAATCTTTATTAAGAAAAAAGAAAAAGGAGAGGAGGGAAGGCGGAAAGGAGCGAAAGAAAAGAACAAATGTTGGCGAGGATGTGGAGAACCTGGAACCCTTTGCAGTTGGTGGGGACGTGAAATGCTGTAGCTGCTGTGGAAACAGCATGGAGTTCCCTCCAAAACTTAACCACAGAATTACCCTATGATCCAGCAATTCCCCTTCTGGGTATAGACCCGGAAGAAGTGGAAGCAGGGCTTGAAGAGATATTTGTACCCCCATGTCCGCAGCAGCATTACTCATAGTTGCCAAGAGGTGGGAGCAACCCAAGGGTCCATCGACAGACGAATGGACACACAGAATACAGGCTATCCATATGCTGGAATATTACCTATCCTTAAAAAGGAAGGAAATCCTGACACCTGCTACAACATGGACGGAGTCCGAGGAGATTATAAAAGGACATGAAGACACACTGGTCACCAAAGGACAAATATGGCTTGACTGCACTGGTATCGGGTACGCAGAGTAGACAAAGTCACAGAGATAGAAAGTGGATGATTCACAAAGTCACAGAGATAGAAAGGTGGTTGCCAGGGGCTGGGAGGAGGGAGACAGGGAATTATTATGTAATGGGAACAGAGTTTTCGTTCCGCAAGACGGAAGCAGTTCTATGGATGGATGGTGGGGGTGGCACAACATGAATGTACTTAATGCCACTAAACTACACTTAGAAAGAAAGAATTAAGATGACAAATTTTACAGTACACGGATCTTACCACAATGAAAATAAAAGGTAAAAAAAAAAAAAAACATGACTAAAGAATGAGTCTATCGAGTTAAATATGCCTGTACCTGAGAAGCAAAACTATTCATCTCAAAGCAGCAAGGCACGGGGAATTGGTGAGAAGTCTTGTCATTTCCACGTTTTATTTTCTGCATATCGTTAAACGCTTTTCTCTAAAGAAGTACTCTCTCCCAGATTGATTTCCTGGCAATAAGAAGTTAAAACAAAGATATGCAAATATTCAGAAATTCTAATCTTGGGAAACTGAATACAAGGGAATGTGACCTTTTTCATTCCTGTGGGTTTAGCTAGTTTGGTGCCTTGATTCTAAAGTTAACACAGAGAAACTGTAAGTCACATTTTTTTTATTTAAGAGCTGGCAATTTTGTTATATTTATTTAGTATTTTTAAGTCTGGTACAGACTGAATGTAAGTGTTCGCTGATCAGCCATAAAACGGGAAGAGTTAATAAGAGATACAGTTTTCAACTATTACATAATGTCTAACAGCAATTTCTGGGTTTTGGTTTTTTTGAAAACCCAGTATATCTGAAAGCTTTGTATCGTTCTTTAATATTCTAAAGAATAGGGGAGTTTGCTTTATTTGTTTTACTTTAAATGTTATACACTCCAGGGGCGCTTAGCTGGCTCAGTTGGTAGGGCGTGCATCACTTGATCTCAGGGTTTTAAGTTCGAGCCCCACGTTGGGTATAGAGATTACTTAAAAATAAAATCTTTTTTTAAAAAAAAAGTACCCCCCAAGGGTTACATAGGTGCTAGATTTTGCAAGTCCTTTGACCAGCCTAAGTACTAAATGAAAATTATGTTTTCATATTATCCACATTCACTACATTGTCATGGGTCACTGAATTCATCTCCCTTGGCCACTGAAACAGTAGGAAAGACTGCACAGGGTGATTCCTGTGGGGAATCACAAAGACTTTTTTCCCCTTTTCCTCTCAACCTAAGATGTCATAATATACACCTGATGTACTCTAAACCAGTTAACTGATTCTTTTCAAAGATATAGTCCACTAACCCCTTTTAACATCTATACTTGTTTTTTAACATAGTCACCAAAATTCCGAGTTTATTAGTTTCTTGACTACTTTTTACTTAATCCTATCTTGTACCATTCAGACGCATATAGCTCCTCCTTCTTTGCCCCCCCCCCATCCCGTCATTTAAAATTATTGTGCAGAGTACTGTCCAGTTATTCAGTTATTTGGATCCTGGCCTACAGTACTGCTCAGAATAATGCTCAGTCTGAGCTGTTACAACAGACGGCAAAAGTTCAGCTGCACTGTTTCTTTAGCGATTGTTCGTAACTAAAAAAGGAAAGAAGGGTACAAGGGAAAATGAGCCTGCAGAAGACAATGGTTTACAAATAAATGAAATGATGTTTATGTGGGGGGACTTCTTTCCATTTCAAGTTCCGAGTTTGGTTGTCAGCTCCCAGACAAGTTAAGACCTAGGAAGTTTATGATCCCAACTGTTTCATCTCCTCCAAGAATCAGGGATGTTCACCGCATGACGGATGGCTCAGGGAAACGTGAGACCAATTAAGACGAGGAGGGGCTCACGACAGATGAAGAAACTCTGTCTAAGGCAGTAAGAGAAAGGGTCTGAAACACCAGAAGGAAAAGATTCCAGCAACCTCCCACCCACTGTCCCCCTCACCGACCCCCCACCACCACCTCCCTCCCCCCGTCACCTGCTAGATTTTAGGAGACTACAATCCTTTAGGCAAGTCAAGGTAACTCTTAGAACGTTTGCTGGCAGAGTAAACTGTCACATAACACACACGAATATTTGAGGTTAAACTCATCAGAATAGGCAGGAAAGGTGAAAATCTGTCCTCTCAGTACAACGCAGGTCTCTCAAGGGGGAGAGACCTAGAGTAAGAGCAAGACGAACCACCAAAGCGGTCAAAGAAATTACTTAATATTTACTTAAAAGTAAGAAGTTGATTTTACTAACAGCTAACATAGAGACTAACAGTATTTGAATACGTACATGACTTAAAGTGTGTGCGTGTGTATGTGTGTGTGTGAGTATATTAAATCTCAGTTTTTTGATCTGTGCTACTTAGAATATTAATTAGTGGCTGCCTCCCAGGACCGTTGTGTGAAATGAGTGAGACCACTCTGACCCACTGGCTGGTACCAAGTACATGCCCAATAAACTAGTTCCCTTCCTGGGAGGAAAGGCGGATTGAGAGTAAAAAGGCTCCCCCCTAATATCTACATTTCACGGCCACACAGGAACTGTGCTTAGGTCCCAGGGCCTTCGACCTCCGGCCTCCCACCATCAGGTTGAACAGAAACCTCCCAGGCCCACACTATCTACACAAATGGTGTGTAACCATTAGACACAACTACCACAAACCCACAGCATCAGCGCCAGACCGAGGACACTCACGGGGCCTCACTGGAGAGAAACTTGCACACCTCTGGCTGCATTTGAAAACATTAACCTCCATTACTGGTCCTTAAGATCGGGATGGTATACTGCTTATTTTGCCTTTGGCATCCCAAACCTATGGGAAAACATCTGCATTCTCCAGAAATGCTGCTTCAACCAACAAAATCCTCCCAATTCTGGAGTTCTAATTAGAGGGGGCTTTTGAAGTTCAATGAGTTGGCCACAACCATGTATAGCAAGGTCCTCAGTGCCCTTTAATATCCTTCCCTGGACTTTAAGGAAGGAGGATGGGTGGGGCGGTGGGGGGGGAAGTGTTGAAAAGGAGTAGGTAAAATGCAAACTCAGGAGTAAACAAGGCAAAAGTGGGAAGCTCTGAGTTCCCAAATCCCAGGGGCTGTGGCTTGCATGTCTGTCTGGGAAGGGAGGCCAGGGGGGGGGGGGGTGGCAGCTCTGAAAGCTGTGGAGGAAGGGGGTGCCCTTTCTCCCCCAGCTCAGGCTGCCATCCCAAAGCCCCGAGTCCTGTGGCCGAACTAGCCGCTCTTAAGAAAGCTGCTGAAATAGTAACACATTTGACAAGTGGACCCCAAGCTGTAGCACCCCTTGACCTCCTACACAATTCAGGGGGACTTCTGACCTGAGATTCCATGGGACAATCACAAGCCACCTACGGAGGGAAATGGGCTTGGTCTGGAGGAGAGAAGCCACTGGGCTTCACTTTCAAAACCGCCCTTGATAGATATACCACAGACACAGCATTGCTTTCTTATGCTGCATTTCTGTGATAGTCGATTTCACTGCAGACACAAACACACGCAAGCACGCAGCTCAACCCTCAGCTCAGAAGAGGCTTTTCCCCCCGTTTATCTTCAACTGAAAAGCCAATGCAGGTATCTCCGATGAAGCTGAATCTGATTATACGAGGCACTGCTCCTCTGATTCGAGTGAAGCCAGGTTCTCCTAGATGTATATCCCACAGGAGTACTGAATATACAACAATTCTCTACCATTCTTCCTAAGATGGAAATTCAAGGACAAGTGAGCCCACTTAGGTAAACGAATAATTCTGTAGATTTCTTAGAAGATCCCATACCAAAATCAATAAGGGATGGAATGTGTGATTTCCGATGAAATGAGCACCAAGTGTAAGAGTCAGACTGAACACTGTTTTTTTTAACTCTCCCTGATCGTGGACATGTTACCTGCTGTCTCCCTTCTTCGGCACGCTCAGGTGTTAAACATTTAGGAAGAAGTCGGTCCTGTAGTTACGCCTCCAAAGAAATAATAATATAGTAGCAAAAATGTGCAAAAGTTCTTACCCTGTATCAGGCACCATGCTAACCATTTTGCATGCTTCCTTTAATGCCCATAACAACTATCAGTTAGATACTACTTTATCCTCGTTTTACAGAGGAGAAACAGAGGATAGACTGATCCCATAAATTACCGAGATTATAGAGCCAGCGAGTGGGTGCCAGGACACCGATGTTCAACCCTCCGATTTTAAAGCCCTAAGTCACAATGCTCTACTGTTATATAAAGTGACTGAATGAAGCCAGTCTTACAAAGGTAGAAAACCCCATCTGTCACTGTGACCATCCTTCCTGTTCAGCTCTTGGGGGCATGTTTACTCCCTGGCCAAACTCTTTTAAAGCATTTTTTTAAAGTTTATCAACAGCTGACAGTTGTCTTCATTATAAATAACCAGCAAGCGTGGGGGGAAAAAATGTCCAAATACTCCTCTCAGTTATTTTAAAACCAATCAAAATGAAAACTCAAATGAGTTCACTAGGTTAACAGAAACCAATGCTGACTCTTTTAAGAATGCTAATGACAAGTGGTCCTGATATAATGCTTCCTATGTGCCAAGCTTGGTTGCAAGTGCTTCGCGGATATTCACCTAATTCTCCCCAAACTTCATGGGGATATACCATTATTATTCCCATTTTGCAGGTAAGGAAACCGAGGCCCTGAAAGCCCCGTTCTTTAGTCACATTTACCCAGCTAGTCTTGGAAAGGCTGGATTATGAAGCGATGCCACACAGCCTCTCAGAAAAGAGAGGCTGAAATATTTACTGAAATATGTTGAGGAACTCGGGGAATTTCGGGGGGGGTGGAGATCCAGGCTTGGAACTCTGCAGCCAGAGCTGCTTGGGTGAGGAATCCTCAGTAGCCACTACCGGGCACACGTGCTACCAGCCCTACCACCTCCGCCCCCCCCCCGTCCCCGCCCCCGGCCCCGCTCCCGCCTCCAGAAAGCCGCCCGGCTCAACAGCGCCACCCTGCGACGGGAGGATGCCTTACAGCCCCCACTGCTCTGCGGACAAGCGCCCGCTCCCAACAAGTCTGGAAGGGCGTGGGTGACGGGGTGAAACCCAGATCATGCACCCATGCCCTCCGTGCCAGGCAGGCCAGGAAAGCGATCCCATGGCAAGTTCAGCACCCACACGGAGAAATGAGGTTTCAGCCTCGCGCCAACATTCATAAGGAGGGTGTATGAATTCCCAGGGGCTGCCAAAACCGAGTGCCCTAAACTAGAACGGCTTCAAACAAGAGATATTTATTCTCTCCGGAAGACAGAAGCAAGGCTATTTCCCCTCGGGGGGGCTCTGAGGGAGAACCCATCCCATGCCTTTCTCCTGCCTCACGGTGGCTGCCAGCCATCCCAGGGCTTCCCTGGCTTGTAGAGGCGTCCTTCACATCTCTGCCGTGGTCTTCACATGACCTTGTGCCTGCGTCTGTGTTTCTTTTCTTTTTCTTACAAGGACCCCAGCCTTACTGGATTACCTTACTTACATCTGACCTATTTCCAAGGAAGGTCATATTCACAAGTACTAGAAGTTAGGACTTGAATGGCTCTGGTTGGGGGCGGGGAGGGGCTCATTCACTCATTACCCATGATGGGGTGTTCAGATGCTGGGCAGCCCCCCAAAATGAGAAATATCCACAGTACCTCAATTGCTCTGAGGGTCCTTCATTTCACGTAATGATGAGTAAATGATTTCAAAGCGAAAGTTGGATATGCCGAAAGCAATACGTGGCCTGTTAGCTCTCTTAGGGGAATCAGCTAGACAGGAATGTGCAGTGGGGGCGAGGTGGGGGTGTTAATTGCAAAGCTAGATGGTTCCTCCCTCCGAAACTATGGCCATCAGAAGGACAGGGCCAGGCGTAAGTCCTGCTGACATTAATGCCCCAGGCATCTGCCAAATATCTCTCTTTTATCTTCAAAAAGAGAAAACTTGGCCTAGAGGGGCCATCATGGATTTGAGTAGAAAGATAAATGGAGATTTGTACTGTGTGTATGAGTTACCTCAGCCATAATTTTTCAACTGCAGAGGTATATGACAGATGTTCGAAATGTACATTATTTACATAGCTGGTCTAGTCGGCTGGGCTGCGACGTGCATAGATCCAACCCTTTTCACACCTGACTACAGACATCAAACGTACATCCCTTTTATCAACAACACAGTAGCTTCTGAATAAATGCAAACACGAATAAAACAGATCCTAGCAAGGAAAAGCACTTCCCATTTAGGAACGGGAGAGCAGATGATCTCCAAGCAGTCCTAACCTTGATTCGCCACACTTGCAGAAACCCAAGTAGGACTCAAAGTGAACGGAATCCAACAGACCCTCCATCTGCTGGAAATAAAAATAAGTCAGTCATCTGCTCCCCTCTAAGAAACGGAACATAAAGTACAAAAAGCTAAGCTATCCTTGTGTTCTCAACTAACGTGGCTAAATGGATGACCCCCAAACTATATCTGTAACCTCTACTGTTAACTTGTGTGTCTAACCAGCCCCTTACATCCCAAATGGAACTCACCATTGGCTCCACGGCCCATGTTTCCCTGTCATATACCACATTCTTCCAACACAAATCTGGTTTACCTTTCTTTGCTTTTCTTTTCTTTTCTTTTCAACCTCTTAAATCCAATTACAAGGAACGGCAAGGTCTTTGTTCTCCAAGACTCCCCCTTTCCCCTTCAGTCCCATCCCTTCTTCCTTGGCCGATTTCAGGTTTTCTACTACCTTGGCATGAGTACCACTCAGGTATGTGAGGTGGTACTTAGTTGAGTATTTTAACTGAAATAGTAATGTATTAATAATTTAAATGGGGATTGGAGAAAGAATTATCAAATGAAACCTGTAATTTCACAGAGAATACAAAATCTTCTTTTCAATTCATTTCAATAAAACAATGGGTCAGATGAAGGAAAAATATTAAGTATGTAATACGGGTGGTGTATGGACATGGTTAAAACCTTGGGGGCGGTAGGCTAATGCCCAGCAGTGCTGGGAGCGCTGTTCTGTGGCGGTCGCTCACCATCTCATGGCTTTATCACATGGGCGCCCCCGACCACCTCCTCGCTGCTTTCCTGGCCTCGAGACTCTCGTCTCTCCCATCTGTCCTGCAAGCCACCACAGACACCTCTCCCGAAATGCTCCTTTCATCCTTGGTTCCTACTGCGTCAACCGCCTTCCGCCCATCCACCTCCTTCCCTGTCTCCTCAAATCCTACCCAGTCAGTCCTTCAAGACACCGGGAAATCCTCCCCCTGGGCAGCAACTCTTCTAATTGATATCATTCTCGGAAGTCCCATTCCATTCACACCAACCACATCAACCACCCCACTTGCCTCTTGATTATTTCCTATTATTTACTGCTTTCTAATGCTCCATTCACGGAGAGCTGCTCCTGTCTTCATCCAATTTTTTAAGAGAAGTCATATTTTATTCATTCCTCCAATAAACATTTACTGAGTACCCAATCTGTGCCAAGCTCCGTGGTTGCTGGCAAAAGAGATGTGAATAAAATACAGGCTGCCACTGAGGAACTCACCAGCTCAGACAGGAGACCCACATGTGAACTCGTGGTGTGACCTAGTGTGGCCACGGGGCTATGACAGGGGTACCGAATGAATGTCAAAGGAGTGATTTCCTCCAGAAAGGATCTGGAGGAAGACGGAAAGAAAAGGGGTGTATGGGCTGGTTCTGGAAGGTTTGACAGTATTCCATCAGGCCTCTGAAGAAGGGGAGCATGTTCGCAGCAGGGTAGGAGGAATTACGAAAGTCATGAAACGGCAGCAAGGTATTGCTGAAGGTAAAGAGTTTCCCGAGCCTAGAGCACAGGGTGGTGAGGAATGCCCGGGGAAGAAGAGGGGAAAGAGGTGAGGGAGGTCATGACATGGAGAGCCTTGGTCTAGGACTTTATCCACAGGCACGAGAAACACTGAAAAGAGAAATGATTTAAGTATAACCCCAAAAGCCTCTGGAGACACAGGAAGGATGAAGGGGACTGGAAGAAAAGTCAGTCTGGAAGATACTGTAATAGAACAGAAGATTTAAACACCACAGATGTAGAATTAGGGGCAGATCTTAGAAATATTTAGGTGGATTTTCTGACCAACTGGTTGTACATTCCAATGCCACATAAAAATAGCTGAGGGACTAACTACTTAAGGAAAAGTTTACCATCTACTTAAAAAATTACCCATGTCATTGCCTTCCGGTGTTACTGCGGCTAAGGTTAATTTAGAGTTGACTACAGCTTACATTCTTACAAACTACAAGAACCTCTACTCTACACCTTACAGATGGGACTCCACACAGTTTCTAGGACTGATCTACAAAAGCCTGTCCTAAATTCAAAAGTCATCATGTTATCCCACCAGCCAGGATCTAACCAGATTTTGTTTCTTGGTTATAACTGCAACTCAGCATAAGCAATCATGTACCACAGAACATGCTATTGTGTGAACTGTCCTAACTCTCTGGGGCATAGGGAACTTCAGTCAGAATTGCTCTCGGGGTGTAAAAATGCTAAGGATTTTATACAATATACTCATATTCCTTTTTTTCAAATAAAAACGTTCACAAGAGTGTAAAAGATATTGAAATACCAAGAGAGGTGACCTTTTGCAAGCGCATTCATGTTCTCCTGGGAAATAAAGAATAAAGTCATTCACCACCAAGTGTAATATTCCTCACTTCCACTGGCCTGATGAAAGGAGTCAACACAGGTAGCTTCAAATTAAAACACAGTTGGAGGAGCTCGCTAAAAATGGATCGGGGCAAAGAGGGGAAAGGAGGTGACAGGATGCTGTTTATTAAAACTTGCATATGATTATAGCTTCATCCATCATCTCCTACCCCTGTTACTCTGATTGCCAGGACAAGCCCTGGGCATATTTAACGCAATGCTGGGGGATGGCAGAAAGTACGATTCTACTGCAAAATGAGCACTGTTCCCACATACCCCACATACGGGGAAGCACATGACTCCAACAGGCAGAAAGGGCAAAGGTTATTTCTAAGGATTTCTGTGTGAGTGCTCACAGGTCCTGGGATGGCTCATTACAGAGTCACCGCGGAGCCCAATTCTGTAATGGAAGCAGGGACCAGAAGGACCCGTTGCAGATGGGAAGGGAGGTCATGTTACTCGCCAGGGACACAGCTGGTTGGTGGCAGGCCCAGATTAGAACCTCGAGTGTCCATCCTCCACTCCCAGAAAACTCTCACATCTCTTAAAATAACAGAACATAAGGAACTGGGACACGCCATCAGCTGTGCCCCAGAATTCATTTCTATAAAATGAAAACTAATATACTCATCAATGTGGTGGGCTGGTCATTCCTCCCCACTGATGGTCTGAGTTCTATGGGCAGACAACCCCAATTTAAATTTTCCTAAAAGACGTCAATTTGGGGCTTTTTGATGGATCTTTCTTTTCAAATCCTTTAAAGCCATGGTATTAAAACTGTCTGCTTTCCTGTTCTTTAAAGTGACAAGTATCCGTGTGAAAGTGCCATGACTTTGGAGGGGTCTCACATTAAGCAACCCCTTTTATGAACATGCTCAGGAGAACCTTTCCCGTGGAAAAACTACCTTCCAAGTCCGATCTACAGAATGCCCCCAAACTTGGTGGCATTACACGTAGAACATCCAGAAGCACCCATCCCCAGGGCTCGGGGAGAAGGCAATGAAGGAAATGGATTCAGTAGCATCACTGGTGTGAAGAGGTCACGGGTCACACAGTTAACAGACAGGGGGCTCTAACAGTTTCACCAACAAAAGCTTTGGCGCCTTGAAAATTATTTCACGGAGGTCTGTGAGCATGTTTTCATATGTAAAGTACTAGGAATTATACTGATATTTCCCTCTTTGCGGAGGGGGGGTTTGCTTTTATCTCTAGTCAATTGCTATCGTCATTTCTAGTTTTAGAAAATGCAGAAGAATGATCCTACCTCCATTTGATCTAACCTCTTTTCTTCTTCAGATGATGCATTCACATTCAGTTATTCATCTTGATTTGAACAAAAGGCAAGATTGTCCCCCCCTTTTGCCCAGAAACTACCAATGGGAAATTAATATTCAAGACGAACAATGGATTCATCCCATGGCCTGTGGACTTGCCGGGTGCCAGGAGGAGGTCTGTGAGTTCTTAGGATTATTTTAGATTTGGTAGCATGAATTGGGAGCTTACACAGTCATAAAAGCCACGGTTTTCAAGATTTAAAGTTTCAGAATTCTCTATTGAACTATGCTTCAACAGGATCTCTTTTAAGTTTTATACGCGCCTATCTGAACCTCTTGAGTTTAAGTGTCGTTTATCCCGAAGCTATATGAAAAAGTCCAGGCTAAATGTCAAGCCTATTGCTATAAATCACATTTCAAACTGGTAATTACTTATTGGTGGAGAGAGGGCTGTTTGAAATGGTGCTGTCTCATTAGAAAGCTATTATGGAACGCCTGCAATTCTGCCTTAATAAACAGAGTTAAACTTCCAGAATCTACTGCCTGACAGTTATGCCAGACCAAACAACAGCTATTAACATTTCCAAGGATCTCTCTCTCTCTCTCTCTCTCTCTGTCTCTCTCTCCCCTCTCCTAAAGTTAAAAACAAAAAGTGATTCCCCCACCCCATATTTTTTAGGACTATTTGTGGGGGGAGGGTGTGGATTTCTAAAAAGAGTCTCAACTGAAGTTATTTTAAGTTCCTTGTCTTGAGTAACTTGGTAGCTTATCTTGTCCTTTGAACTCAGTAACAAAAAAACCCTTTTTTACTGAAAACGAAGTATGATAATGCCAGTCGACATTATCCCAAATGACTGGACAAACAGAAAGAATATGAAAAGGCTCGTGTGTTTCTTAGCTGCTTCATTTTCTATTCCATTTTATGTGACAAGGGCTCTGTTTGTATCCAGTCACTAACTTGATACAAGTGGATCTCCTTTACATTTCTTAAGAGGAAGAGAACTTCCTGTAAATGATCTCTGCGTGTTTCCATATACTGTCTATTCCCATCAAGACTCAGATTTGGAAAAGAGCCATATTTGAAAAGGAAATTGATAAGCTACCTCCCCCTGAAACACACAAAAGATGCACATGAGTGATCCCATCTATTCTCCCAGCGTTCATTGTAGGTATCTGTCTTAATATTTACTATTGCCTCTCAGTAGCACCAATAGCTTTTATTACATGTTCTAGCTAACATTTAAAATGATGAATAAATAATAGCCCTCTGTCCCTGGGCAAAACCATATTATATCCAACCCTGTAGCCCCATGAGAATCTAGCAAGGCACTCTGCTCTTAGGGGACACTCCAGAAAATGCTGAATGAATGACACAGCTCTTCTTCCCCCACCTCTTGGGTTTCTTTTCTCTGTGGGCGCCTAACATTAATCTGCATAGATAACCACCAACCAGAAACAATTTGTCTTTCAGTATCACTGTTAAGACCAGCTTATCATCTGCAGGTCAAGAAATGAAATAAGAAAAGAGAATCAAATAAAATTAAGAGTTTCTTCCCTGAGCCCTCAGAAACACCTTGCAGAACTGGCAATGTAGCAAAGTACTTTAGCAAATAATGAAAATGTGATCATAATGAAGCTATGCCAAAGACAGATAAAAACAGGCTCCAGGGGAATACGCCTGAAATCATTAAAGAATCTCACAGGTTTGTCGAAGAAATTATGGCCACCTGCCCTCCTCTAGCCTAACACCTGAAGAGGGATTTAAAAAGAGGGGAACCAGTCAGTGTGGAATGAAGACATTCAGACCCAAGCATTTGAAACCTGGGATTATCTAAAAACACTCGGCACAGACATGCGTTTATGTACATATGTGTTTTGAGGTTAGATTTCGACTTAGGTGTGTTTCAAAATTTACTATCACAAGTTTGAAGAATGTAGCAACCACAGCAGTGATTGACTGAAATTACTAAAGTATAAACTGTACTTGTCACTTTGCAAATCTGGCTTTTCATGAAAGAGAGAATCAAGGGAGCCTTATTGCCAAAATTGTACAACACCCTTCTGTCGCCAGATTTTGCAATAAAAAAGATGGTTATTTTGTTTAGGTTTTATATTTATGGAAATGTGGTCACAAGGCATTTTTAAAGCATGAGATACTGGCCCCAGTTTAAAAAAAAAAAAAAAAGAAACAACGGGCTGTTTTAGGGGAAAGACGGTAGAGATACACTGTGAGCAACAACCACAGGCTTAAAGCAATCTTGCCAGTTAAGACAGGGCTCAGGGCGATTTGGAATAGTATGTGGTTTCAAATATAAACTCAGCTCTTCCATCACATTATGTTCAGCAGAAAATTAATTCCTTCAAAATGAAAAACGAACAAAAATTGATGTCTTATACATCACCGCATACAAGTGGTCAACAGTCAGTAAGGAGAAAACAAGGAAAGAGTTCCAGGATTTTCCTCCTTCAGCATTTCCTCCAGTATGTTACCCCTTGCGTTCCCAACTCACAACCAAAGCCATTCCGTTGTGTTGCCAAAGGGAACCGGCTCCTTCCGAAATGCTTTTAACAGCACTGCGTTTTATGATGATGAACCCTTTTCTGAAGCCTTCGTTCCCATTTACCGTTTTGTTCGTCCTTCCTGTCTGACATGCAAACACAGCCTCCATGCTTTCCATACAACCTAATTCAAAGCAACATATGTTAAACCCACACGGTATCATGTGAGCGTTCAATCCGCATCCACACCATTACCCCACAGAATGCATTCAATGAGCTCCAACAGAGTTCTCTGCGTGCACATCGGATGAGCCTGCGATGTATGTGGGGCTCTTGCCCGACTCAGACCATCCAGAACTGTGCATGGAACCTGTTCCCTTTTAAGAACAGGGGGCTATTTAAATAGCCGCTAGGATAACTGGCCACAATGCAGGAGCCAGCCGGCTCGGTACTGCAGGAAGCACCGGACGCAGGCTCTTCCACAAAGCTCCAGGAGGCTGCCGCGCAAGGAGCTTGCAGTCATTTGTCTCCTGCAGCCAAAACGCCCGGCACGTCCCCCTCCCTTATTTTACCTAACTAATAGCTCTCCAACCCCATATTGAGAGGGCCTGCTGTGGATCTTGCGGAGGTACAAAATGGTGGATGTGAGCTAATTTTTTCCTGCTTTCCCCATAACTTAGCGCATCCATCACCCACCTAAGCGCACCCCCCCTCCCCGGCAGCGGCGCACCGAGCACGCCCCGCGGACCCGGCCCGGGGGCAGAAACGCGGGTACCCACCTGATGTCATGTAGCCCCGCGAAGCCTGGGGCGCGAAGGCCGCGGGGAAGCGCTTGTGCAGGCGGTAGTCCTTCTCGCTCCGGGACCTCATGCGGTCCGAGGCCCGGTCCGAGAAATCCGAGCTAGGCCAGGCTCGCCGCAAGGTTGTGCTCCGGGTCTTCTTCATGGTGGGGAGCGCGACCTGCCACCCCGATCCTGGGGGCCTCAGCGCCAGGGCGCAGCGCGCTGCTTCATCCGTCTACGGCGGGCACGACCCGGGCGGACTCTGCGCACATTTTCCCAGCCCCTCCTCGTCGGCGTCTACACCGCCAGCGGCGGGTCCGGCCCTCCCCACGCCCCCACACACCCCCACGGTGAAGGCTCCGATTTTACACACGTCCCACAATGCATTACACTTCATTTGCAATCCGCCCGGCTTATAGCTTCCAGATTCCTGGGGGGAAAGGCACGTTAGCAGGCTCCCCGGCCAGGAGGAGGCGGGGAGGGGGCGGGCGGGGTGGGGGCGCCGAGACTTGCAGCGTGAAAGCAATGGGAGCGCACACAATGGCCCGATTCAGCGCAGGAGTGCTTAGCCAACTGTGAGCCACGGCACAAAAGATCCAAACAAACGAGGAAGCCGAGGCCTCCGGGGCTGACCCGGGATCGGGCGCCCGGGAAGCCGGAGGGGCGGCGGAAGACCCTCCGCACCCGGCGGCTCAGAGAGAGGCGTGGGGTTGACAGTGTCCAAGTCGTGTCCCCCAGGGCCTTTCGACCGCGCGGCCCGCAGTCGCGGGCGCAGGCTGGCTCTGCCTCTCCGGCAGTCCTCGGGAGGCAGTCTTCATTACAGAGGCTCGAATGGGGGGCGCGTGTGCACAGGGGTCCGAGCAGGCTCTGCAGACAGCAGCTGCGGCAGGCGGGCTCCTGCGGAATCCAGGAAGAGCCCGAGTCGTCCTCGCAACTGCAGCGCCTCGTCAATCTTCCTCCTTCCGAGGCTCAGGGTGGTGTGCGTGCGTGCGTGTGTGTGTGTGTGTGTGTGCGCGCGTGTGTGTGTGTGCGCGCGCGCGCTCGCGCGCCGACACGCCTGTGCCCCCCTACACATGCATGCTCCTACTTACTGGCCGAGGGGGCGTCGGGAGCCATGGCTGCCAACGAGGCCGTGCCTGCCGATCCACACCCGCACGGTGGCACAGCTGCTCGGTCGCGAGCGCGCAGAACGGCTACTGAAGGGCAGGAAGCAGGGCAGCCGCCCAGGCTCATGCTAATCACCGCGCTGCCTTAAGTTAGAGCACAGATCCTGACAGGCTTCTCTTTTTCATGTAAAACACCCTGCGGCGGCGCGGGGACCTTGGCTGGTGTCCCAGGCCAAAGTCAGCGCTTCGATATTTACATATTTTTAGGATGCTCCCTCCCCCTCGCAGAGGGAGAGACAGAATCCCCTCGGTGGGAACCGCGAGGTCGGCGGTGCCCTGTCTTGCCCACCTGCGCCAACCCCGAAGTCGGCGAGAGCCGGAGCAGGGGGCGCCACCGGGGGCTCCTGCGACAGCCGCAAACGCCGGGGCGCCTGGTCCACGCCGCCTGGGAAGTGCAGTGGTGGTGGCCTCCGGCTCTTCCTCTCTCGCCCTGGATGCCCCGTGTAAGTCACCAGCCGCCCGCTAACTTGCATTCAGGTCCTTTACACAGCACGGCTCTGCACAGCGGCTTCGGGTCCAGCAACCAATCGCTAAAGGACAACAATGCGCGCGACGCGGGAGGGGAGGGAGGCGCGGGGCCCGGGACGCCGAGGTCACGCCGAGTTAAAGGCGCGCGGTCACAATGCTGCGAACCCCGACGACGCTGTGCCGCGGCCGTTTTTTCAAAACGCCCATACCCCCATTTGGGTTTCCAAAAATGCTCGGGCGTTATAAACAACAAAAAGAACTGATTTTTCTTTCTCAGCATTGTATTTTATTTTACCTTTTTTTGCGCTTTTTAAAAAATCACTAACGATGCAACGTTCAAAATCATTTTTTTTCTATGCTGTAGTTTCGTAGCCACAGCTGCCAAGGTGCAGAGATAAGGATACGCGAAATCTTTATGGGGCTATGATCTTATCAGGCTGATACCGCAAAAAAAACAAAACCCAGAAAAACAGCAGGCTCTAAATGGTTAAGACTCAAGAGTTCTAGCGCAATTCGGTGCTCTTCGGAGGCTTGAAGTCTTTCGGGGAGGGGGGGCGGGGAGAAGGGGGCCCAAGGTTCTTGAAGAACTATGCGGAGGGGGCGGGGTTTAAACCACAAGCATTAGATAATCTAGAACTAGAGCTTCCATTCAGTATCTTAAGGCTGCCCTCTGTCACCTGGGGCCGGTGGAACTAATCCAACTCTTGGGATGCTGGGGGGTAAACAAACAAGCAAACAAAATCACTATCATACGGAACTTATATTTACACTAATCAAAATTTAGTACTATCTGTAAGACAATTAGCTAATGGTCAGCGACATTTTTTAAAAATTAGGAAAGGTTAGTCCCCCCAAAAGGCACATTTTGCTAAAATGTCTTCTTTACTGTAAGAGATCTTCTAAGAACAGAAAGACTACAGCTTTAGAAGCAATAGAAGGCTAAATGTGCAAAGAACCATAGAGGTAATATAAAATAATTATATTAATGAATGCACGAGATATTGACATTTAGATATCTCAATCCAATTCAACATACAATTACTCAGTACCTCCCATGAGCCAAAAGTGGTGATATGAATGATTACAAGTTACGACTGAAGGCTAATGGTGATTGCTGTGGCAACTGTGGTATTTATTTACTCATTCAGCAAGGAATTATTGACTATCTAGAACATGCCAGCACTGTGATGGGCGCTGGACAAACAGAACACCACACACGGCTCCACGCAGTTTAAGGTCTCGGTAGTAAGCAAATAAATGCACAAAGTGTGCCACGTTCTACAAAGAAGAATAACCTCTATGAAAAAAATGACAGTTCATCTGAGACCTATGGGATGAGGAGTCATCCAAGCAAAGAGTAGGGAAAAATGGTGTCTCAGAAACTGGGAACAGTACATGCAAAGGACCTGAGGTAGGAAAGAAGGGTAGCTTCTGTTGGAAGAAGTTAAAGAAGGCCAGTGTGGCTGGAAGTGGAGCATAAGAGAGAAAGGCGTCTGATGAGGTCATGGAGGAAGGCGAGAGCCAGATCATGCAAGGACTTGCATTAAGGGTTTTGTATTCTATCCCAAGTGCAGTGTGAATTGCTGAAGGGTTTTAAGCAAAGAAGCAATGATAGTTTTAGAATTTCTATATAGAAGGGGCTCAACAGAGAGAATCTGTTCAAAGGGAGGGGTCAGCCAGGAATTTTCTGGAGAGCAAGCTTGAATTGCCCTTGACTTAAAACTGAGAAAATAGTCATTGTGTGCATGGGGAAAAAAAAAATGGGGTGGGTTGATGGAGATGTGGGGAGGAGAGCTACGCTCAGCCACCTCTGAATGCTGGCCTTGCAGGGGAATGGCATCTTCTAGTACACATAAACAGAGTATCCTTGGAGGCAAGGCCAAAGGGCCAGACACAGAAGAATTAGAATAGTTTGGGTTAGCTGAATGGAATCAGATAGTAAAGTAGGAGAGGTAGGGATAGTTATGTAATTTATCCATCCAAATCAGATGACAACATCAAAAAAGATGATGAAGTTAAGGCTTGAATCTAGCAAACAGCATATTATGAAACCAAGCTTGTCTGAAGAAAGTAGATGTGGAATCCTGTTATTTTAGTCACTGTTAAAATCTGGCTCAGTGTGTCCATCTGTTCAACGGAAACGTTCACTCCGGTCATATGTGACCTGGAGGTCCCCAGTCCTACTAGTTTCAAGTCTCTCAACCTACATGAGATGATCATGTATCTGGGTTGTGAACTGGGTTAGGAACATCACAGAGGCTCAGTTGCATAACCCAGGATTCAGTACTCGAAAGTTTAGAAATAAATGGAGAAATGATAAAGCAAATCAAGTTTACAGTATTAGTATTTTTTAAATCAGGCTTAAGAATCATTTGTACAGTTGGTATATACGTATCAGATTAAAGACCATCCGATTATAGACACTAATTAGATACACATCTGGTTTGTGATTCTAACTGAAATGGACAATTGATGTTAGACTCACAATTTTAAGTTGCAAAGGTATAAGAATTCTGACTTTGAAATTCTCATTTAAAACTTTGGTTTATTAGGTTTTTAAGAGTTTAATGAAGTTAAGAGTTATAAGAATATAAACTCCATGAAGGCAAGGGATTTTTCTGTTTTATTCATTGTTGCTCATTGTTCTGTTTTGCTCGCTGTATCTCCAGTGGCTAGCAATGCCTGGCATGTATTTGATGACTAATGAAGCCAGGGTGAGTACTCTGGAAAATTTGGTTTGAAGCCTGCCCAGTCAGCCATACTAAGTGCTTTTTAAAAATTAAATATACCAAATTGATAAATGCAATTTAAGTTTTCAAGAGGATGTACTTAACTGTGTTTCTAAATGGAACTAATTGTTGAGTAAAGGGACTTTAGTCTTCAATTTGAATTAATCAGATGTTTTTCAAAGTTCCCCCAAGAGTTACAGTTTTTATTTTATTTTATTCTTTTAAATTTACAAACAGAGCTAACGGAATCTAAAAACTTAAGGACATCTTTATTTTTTTCAGTGTGTATCTCTGGTAAAAGAAAATTTGATTTTTTGAATTTGTTACCTCTAGCATACTGAACATTAACTAAAGACTTAAGTAGCTGTTAACGATCTTTGTTGTGCACAGAAAGCCCCCCTCAGACATTAGAAAGCCCATACTGACTATATAGACTGAATGTGGAATAGATCTGGGAGAAACCGAATCACTGGAGTAAAGGTTGATATGAGTGAGAAATGAACACAAACATAAACCTAAGTGGTAACAGCTCTAAGCCTTGACCCTGTAGCCTAGAAAAGATGAATTTCAATCCAGGGCCTCCTAAGCACACAATACCCTGGCATGCAGAGATGCCCACCAACAGGACACTAGCAATTTCCATTGGCATATTAGGCTCCTCAAACTGGAACATTCAAGGAGCAGTCCATTCAAACTGTAGCCAAAGTTGCCTGTGGCCTCATTTTTCTGCCCAAGTATGACTGGTATGGTAAGAGACCTAAAGTGTGCAGAAAGGAAATAGTCATCCATGTATGTTATGTGATACATGCATGGACCTTTGTGATTAAAATATTTGTCAAATAAAAATCAGAATTTTTTTAATTTTTTGATTTTTAATTTTATTATTTTTATTTATTTTATTTTTTTGAGAGAGAGAGAAAGAGCAAGAGCATGAGCGGGAAGGGGCAGAGGGAGAGAGAGAATCTTAAGCAGGCTCCAGGGCCAGCACAGAGCCCGACACGGGGCTCAATCTCACAACCCTGAGCTGAAATCAAGAGTCAGATGCTTAACCAACTCAGCCACCCAGGTGCTCCTAAAAATCAGAATTCCGAGTCTGATAGTAATTTCTCTTTCTGCTTCTTTCGGAAACATGATTTACAGATGATATCAATAGGTTACTTTGACTAATAAGCTGATTAGTCAAAAAGAGAGAGAGAGAGAGAGAGATAGACGCACCTTGAAGTCAGGCAGTTGTGGGGCCGAGGTTATAAAGCTAAAGGAATCTGGAAAAGAGCATGCCCCTGAAGGACTAGGGCTTTTTCAGAGGCTTGTGAGATGGAAAATTGGGGGAATTTCTTATGGGACACATATCTACACTCCTACGTCCCTAGATATATATGTTTGTGCATCCATAGGGCCTGGGATATGCTGGCCTCCAAAGACAGCTAACTGAGGTAGCTGACCAAGGATTTATCCCCCAGGGCACTTCTGTCCACATTTTGTCTTCCTAACCCAGGCTCCAAACTGCTAGTTACAATTTTAACAGAAAGCTCCAGCATTTACGGTCTTTCTAAGAAGATGCTAGACAGGTGGTGGCTGAAACACTCCAGGAAGTGATAAATCCATAGGATAAAACACATTTAAGAGAACTCCTATGAATAATGAGAATGTGTGTGTGTGTGCGTGCGTGCGTGTGTGTGTGTGTGTGTGTGTGTGTGTATTTGCTTTCCATTGCTACCAAAATCTAAGTTGAATGTCTCTTATTCTCCACTTAGGTACATTGTCACTTGCCATTCACCCCTGACAGGGCCGTAATGAGTAATGGTTGTCAGTGAATGCCACCCTCAAAGACAGCAACGTCCAGGGACGGAGGGATTCACCAAGGAGAAGTAATTCAAGAGGGGCCTGAGTTTGGGAGGCCTGCTGATGGAGGGTGCTGGTACCATTGTGATGTGATGCACATCTCGACACCAGACTGATGGCAGGTAGAGTGACAGAGGGCACTGAGGTGCAGGGATGCCCACGTAACGGGCATTCATATCTTTGTGGGGGCGCCTGGGAAAAGTTAGTCTTTGAGTTCCATTTGTTTTTTTCAATTGTGATGGTAATAATATGTCTCTTAAACTGTTGTAGCAAGGATTTGAGGTAAATATACCAATGTGCCGATTCACTGCTACCAAGTAGAAAGCATCAGTAAAAGATATCCTTTTTTACTATTATTATTATTAATATTGAACACTGAGGGAGGGAAGCATTTTAAAAACCCGAATCCTTTCTAGATCCTTTTGTTCACCTATGAACCCTGTTTTGTAGCAAATTAACAAAACAGGTTACTTTGACTAATTCTGGGGGTGCGGGGGCACCAGGGATGCTACCAGCGAGCATGCTGACATGGTGGGTGCTGCTGAGTTGCAGAGTTGAAATACACAGCATGCACACACTGGGCTAGAAAAAAGGGAAGAAGAAAACAGCACCCAGCCCAGCTAGAGCACACTCAGGAGCTAAGGCATTCACTGACCCGCACACCTGGATTCAAGTGGAGAAGTCACTGGGATCAAGAAGAGAGTCCAGAGAAGGTGGAAACAGCCCAAGTGTCCATCAGCGCATGGACGAACAGAAGGTGGCTTGTCCAGACAATGGAATGGTGCTCAGCCTTAAAGAGGAAGGCATTCTGACACAGTCCGCAATGTGGAAGAACCGTGAACACATTAGCGAAGTGAAAGATGCCAGACACAAAAGAATCGCATGATTCCCCTTAAACGAGGTACCTAGTGTAGACAAATTCATAGCCACAGAAAGAACATTCATGGTCACCAGAGCCTAGGGGGAATGGGGAGGGGGAGTTAGTGATCAGTGAGTAGAGAGTTTCCATTTGGGAAGATGAACAAGTTCCAGAGGTGGATGGCTGCACAACAATGTGAATGTGCTTCATGCCACTGACTCAAACATAATTAAAATGGTAACTGTTTCATGTATATTTCATCAAAATTGTAAGAAGAAAAAGAATAAAGGACTTGGAACAAAGCCACCCTCAAGAAGTGGCTTTGTGGGTGCACTGTTGCTGGGAAGACGAGCTAGTGCGCACTGGCCTTTGGACCTGCCCACACTGGTTGCACACATCTTCTCCTTCATCACCTTTGAAAACACAGGCTAACATCAGGGAGGCCATAAGCGTAGAACAAGCTCAGAAGCAAACCAGCAGGGTCGGGCGCCACCAAAGTATCAGTGGGAAAGGGGTCCTTCAAGGATGCATTGGAATTTGTAAAGATCGAGAGAACAAATTTTTTAAGATTTCTTTTAGGTTTACAGACACTGAAGTTTTTGCTCTTTAAATGTATATAATGAATGAATGAATGAATGAATGAATGAATATTAATGGACACTCCATTCTAATACTCCATTTCTACCAACCAGAGAAAGTAGCTTGAGCAATGATACTGGTCAGAAATCAACAGAGGAAACTAATGGTCTCCTCCAGCTGAAAGGTAGGGAGATGTAGCGAATGGTGAGCAACTGGGGTGTAAAGCTATATTGGGACAGTTGGTGGAGGGAGGGTTTGGGGCTTGGGCCGGTGAGTCTGTGCATAATTCACAAGGAAAAGGGGCATAATGAATACTGAGCAAAGGAGAGACATAACTGGGTAGCACTTGTAAATTTAATCCAGTGGGAACTGGCTGCAAACAGGCAGGAGGAAGCTTTTTGGGGTGCTGAAAATATTGTTACAACTGAACTGGGGCCGCGGCTGAAAATTTCACAAATGTATCAAAACACATCAAACACTTAAAGATGGGTGAATTTTACAGCATTCAAATTTATACCTCTCTAAATAAAAATAAAAAAAAAATTACCCAGCCATAGAGTGGAGGATTACCTGGAAAAGAGAGAGACCTGCCCCAGAAGACCACTGGGAGACTATTGCAATAGTGTGGTTGACACGATGTGAGTCCGAATTTGAGTTCTTGCTGGAAGAATGGAGAAGTGTGGACGGGAACACTGCCAGGTTAGAACCGGCCGACCTACACAGCTGATCTTGCAAGGGGTTGGGTGAGGACAGACCAAGGAGAGAGGATCAGAGATACCTCCAAGGTTTAGGGACTAGTGATTCCACACACAGAAACCGGGAAGTCGTTTTACTTCTGGACCCTCCCCTTTCCTGAACTTTGGAGCTCTGATAATTTACGCTACATATTTCGGCCCTTATTCTCATACTTTTCAATATTATCTAATTCCTAAATATTATACACACACAATTTTCTTCTTGCTAATGTAACTGACAATCTCTCCATTGCAAAATCCATTGACGACGTTAGTCCTTATCTGGGTTCTTGCTTGGCACTGGTGCCTACTCTCTCCTCTTTTATTGTTTTTAAAGATTTTACTTATTTATTTGAGAGAGAGAGAGAAAGAGATCACAAGCAGGGGGTGGGGCAGGCAGAGGCAGAGGGAGAAGCAGGCTTCCCGCCGAGCAGGGAGCCCGAGGCGGGGCTCGATCCCAGGACCCCGGAATCATGACTTGAGCCGAAGGCAGACGCTTAACCAACTGAGCCCCCCAGGCGCCCCCCACTCTCCCCTTAAAGTGTGTCTCTCCTTTCTCTGTTTTCCTGTCCCTCTCCATGGCTCTCATCCCACTTCTCAATTCTCCTCTGCCCACGAAACCCTGGCATTCTCTGTGTTCCTCCAGTCTCCCTAGCTGAGCTCAACTACACCCTCTGCTTAGTGTTAACCCCGTAAGTGAAAGCTTTCCCTGAACTCTCACCATCTGACCTCTCCCCTAGGCTGCAAATCCCTACTTCTTACTGCCAACTGGATATTTTCCTCAGATTCTCCACGGACAATCAACCTCAAGCTGCTCATTACACAAAATTCGTCATCTTTACCCCCGTTCTCCCAACCTCTGGCTTTCTGACATGCATTTCCAGGCATGGTCAATGGCGCTCCCAGACAGCCAGTCTCGTAGAGCAAGAACATGGGCATCAACCAGCCTACGCTTCTCTCTCTCAGGGCTCCCTCCCATCCATCCCAGGACCCTCACCACCCCCAGTCCTCACCACATTCCTCCTGCTTTCTACTGCCTGCCTTTGTCCCAAAGGCCTGAGGCAAGGCACTGGGGAAGCAGCGATGGGCCATAAAGAGAAAACTGGTACCAGTGTTCTGCCGTAAGATAACCAGCCGCCTTTGTGTGTTTGCCAAAGATGCATGAAAGGTAACCTAAAATCCTCAGTGAAATAAGACTATATTATAAATTTAAATATCAACAATTAAAATAAGATATATATAATCATATGCCTAATTTATTTGTCTAAATACATACTTCAAAATAAGTTTTTCAATTAAAAATGGAAATTTGTCATCAGTAATTTGGCTCAATATTAAATAGCTGAAGGCAAAAATCAGACTGTATAGTCATAAAAAGATTATACATTTCGGTCTTTATATTAACTAGCATGGAGAAGCCCCAAATCATATGTGAACGCAGCTGGAGATCATAAAACTATTTAACCATCTTCTCTGATAAGATTTTGACACTGACCATGAGGCAGTTGACTTCTGTTCAACAAGTTCTGTTACCTGAGGTAAACCACATAGTTAGTAGTATCTTCTGCCCTCTTCTTTGGAAAAGTACCCATGAGAATCTCGTATCAAGCCTTCAAGTCTCTCTTCAGAACGCTTAAAATCCTTTCAGTAAAATCAGAAGAGTTTTCATCTGGTCGTTCAGCCAACTAAGAGAACACCGTTCATGATGATCTCGGTGTGCAGCCCCTACGTCCAGCTATGAAACCACCTCTTTTAATCCTCCTTACACTGAAAAACTGTCTTTGCAAAATAGCACGTGTTACAGCTACATTTGTTCATTTAAAGAACCTAAAGTTATACTCACACGACTTCAAGTAATTAAAGACAACACCAAAATATGGCCATTTACAAGGCCAGAGGCAACTAGGCACATTCTCACAGAGAATAGGCTTCCTCTAGAAAGGCCTAATATTTTTCTGAAACCCATACAGTTGCATACTGGACTTTCTTACATGATCTCATAAGCTTCAGAATGAAACCATTTGAGTGAATGGAGTGAATGAAAAATTTGAGTCACCTCACCTCCGTACAGATTGAGAGAAGAAAAAGTAGAACGTTGTTGCCCGACTGACAGGACTGGTAATATTAACAATTCATTTAGCAACTCTTTCCGTTTTTCACACACACGTCAGGCTTACGCTGTGCACAGGACAGGGAGAAATATCTGCTTCCCCAGTCAAGCCTCAGTAGTTAGGCTGAGTTCTCCCTTGGACCCACCAGGATTTTGGTCACAACCCGCCACAATGTCTCCGTGAATGTTCCGCTCATTCTTGACTAACTACAGAAGACTAGCTAAAATCACAGTATTGGTGGGTTCCTCAGGTTGTAGCGAGTAGTATCAACCTTGTACCAGCGAAATTGTTAACTCTTATCATTTTATAATGAAAAATACTGTTATCTTTATGTTGAACAACTCCTTAAAGTGTTCTGCCGCAAGATAACCAGCCGCCTTTGTGTGTTTGAAATTCTTCTCATGGTTACTCCTAACCTCATGACAAAATGTGAAGATTGTGTGAGCTGTAAATCCACTTTCTGAGCATAGATAATCTGCAACAGAGAGTAATATCCTAAAAGTAAAACACAGCTGGAGGAACCCTCTTATGCTGTTGGTGGGAATACAAACTGGTGTTTTTCAGTTTACTCTGGAAAACAGTATGGAGGTTCCTCAAAAAGTTAAAAACAGAGCTACCCTACGACCCAGCAATTGCACTACTAGGTATTTATCTAAAGGATACAAAAATACTGATTTGAAGGGGCACATGCACCCCAATGTTTATAGCAGCAATGTCCACCATACCCAAAATATAGAATGAGCCTAGATGTCCATCGACAGTGAATGGATAAAGAAGATGTGATGTATATATACAATGGAATATTACTCAGCCATCAAAAAGAGTGAAATCTTGCCATTTGCAACGATGTGGATGCAACTAGAGGGTATTAAATGCTAAGCGAAATAAGTCAGAGAAAGACAAATACCATATGATTTCACTCATATGTGGAATTTAAGAAACAAAACAGATGAACATAGGGGAAAGAAAGGAAAAATAAAATGAGATGAAAATTGAGAGGGAGACAAACAAGAGACTCTTAACTACAGAAACAAACAGGGTTGCTGGAGGGGAGGCGGGTGGGGGGAAGGGATAATTGGGTGATAGACATTAAGGAGGGCACTGGATGTAATGAGCACTGGGTACTATACGCAACTGATGAATCACTAAATTCTACCCCTGAATCTAATAATACACTGTATGTTAACTAAATTGAATTTAAATTAAAAATTAAAACACACACACACACACACACAGCACGGAGCCACACAGAAACGGCCTCCATGTCATGTACTCCCAAAACCCATCCCAGGTGACACACAGCCACCCGACACATTCACCCAGTGCGGGGCCTGCCCTCCATCTGTCAGTCTTCATTGCTGTTGTACCTTCTACTCAGAAGAGCAATATGAATACAAGCCCTTGCATTTTCTCCTGAAGGCCCAACGAATCAGCTGGGGCGTGCATTGCAATGTGCACAACAGGCTGAACTACGGCCACTCCTCAACAACGTCATTTCCCTTCTCTGGACCTTCTTGGAAGCCACCCCGCTTGCCCGAGATGCCTCTCACCTCTTTATCCTCCTGCAAACCTCTCACTCATCCTTCAAGATTCAAACTGTGGTCAGTACTCTTACTTAAACCTTCCACCTTCTCCCTCCCGTTCCCGTTCTCCGGCACAGTGGGAAGCCACTGTAATACAATATAATATTGCACAGAGCCTCCAACTGCCTCCCTGGTTTGTATACTCCTTGAGACCAAGGACATTTTGCTCACGGAACCACTGTGCGCTGAGCACCTGCTATGTGCTAATAGGGGCTGTCAGTTCTGGGATAACAACATCACAGCCGTTAAGGACAAACGTTCTGTCACTAAGGAGTCTGCATCCTCATGGGAAGAGACAACAATAAACAAATAAAGTAATAAGTTACAGAGAACGTGAAATAGCAATACTGCCACGGAAGAAAATAAAGCCAGGGACAAACACGGAGGCTGAAGGTTTGCGATTTAAAATGGAGTGGCCGGGGACAGCTTCGCTCTAGTAATCAGGGATGCCTTGTGCCTTTCCAAAAGTAGGCCCTCAATAAATGCGTGCAGTGCCGTGCTAATTTGAGACCCTCTTCAGTGCTGTGGTGGTCCTAGCAGAATGCAACAAATGCCATGGATATGTAAAGTGGATTTGGGATCATAAGGGACCTAATATTATATCTATTGCGTTGTCCTTCAGATCCACTTGGAACTAAGGAATAATACATGATGCCTTCTGTTTGCACTGGACTTTACAGGTTATTGAGTCTCTGGGGTCTGAGGTGAGCAAGGCAGGAGTTATAAACATAAAAACAAAGAAACGAAGACCCAAAGGCCGTAAGGGATTTGCCCGAAGCCATACAGAGGTTGAAGACCCAGGTTTCCATCCTTGAGATTCCCAGTCCAGAAGTTTCCCTCCCCACCCACCTGCCTCTGGAAGGACCGATGTGAGCGGTTCAAAGGCTCATCTACTCATTGCTTTTCCATAGTATGAGTGAAGTTCACATACATTTTTATATTGCTGGAAGAGCTCCCAAATTTCTGTTATCTTATTAATAAGTTTTTATGAATAGGGGCGCATGTAAAACAGAAGACGAATTTCTGCAGATGATTCAAATGACTCCCTGGGCTGCTTTGTGCAGACGGTGCGTGAGATCTAGAGTTAAATCCACACGCCTCCTTCAGACTAATCAATCTTGAAAGTTTTCTTTCTTCAGTTCTGTTTGCAGGTCACTGCAGAACTGTTTCCCAAGCCAGTGGAAAAAAAACCACACTAGACCACAGATGGATTTTAAAGGATGGATCTTTTTTTCCAACATGTGCCTTCCTGTAATTTAAGGCAATGTTACATATGAACAATTAAAATCATGTATCAAAAAAGAAGCCAAGCTCCAATAGTTTCCCATTCTATCAAATTACAAAAATCGTAAAAAAAAAAAAAAAGCCCCAGATATGGAAATTCCAGCCTCTATTTAAGAATAACTACTTCTACTTCCAGCGAAAATAGCACTTTTAGGTAATATCATGTAATAATTACTAACAACATTTTAAACTTTAATATGGAGTGAAAAGCACACAGATACAGTTGTTCAATAATTTCTGCTAAGTGCATTTGAAATATTTCTTTAGCTTTCTTTCAATATTTAGGAGTTGAAGTAATTAGACTTGTGGATAATAATCTTCAGTCTTCCTATTACTATTCATCTGGTTATTTTAAAGGTGCTGTGGACCCTCTAGTTTGAACACAGAGGAGTAGCTATAACCTAAAAACCGTTTGCAGCAGCTTTCCTTAGAGTTACCATATTATTTATTATTCCACCAGGACACTCTTTAAAGCAGAAAGGATGCTGTTAATTAGACTAGGACAAAATGCTTAAACCCGTGTCCTCCTGGGCAAACAGGGACATCTGGTCACCCTACTTTCAAGATAATTAGTCAAAAAAAAATATGTAAGTTTTGCTTTATAGGAGCAAATAAATAAATCTAAAGTGGGGAGACAAGAGTAGTTACCAGGAAGATCAGTCATTTTTAAATGTAAACTAGTAATATTTTGGGGTGTGTTCATCTGCTCTTCTCTCTCTTCTGACTAAAACGGTGAGGATTCAAAGATCTGAAGCAAACGTTTAGTTTTGGCCGAGACATGTACTGAATCAGCTCTGCTACGACCCCCTTTGCCAAAAAACAAAACACCAACCAGCTCAGGTAACTGCATGTGATGGCAAGTGGTCCTTGTGAAGGGAACGTGAACTCAGCATTGCTCAGATTTCCATCCCCGGCACTCTCCCGCTTCCCACGGAGAAGGAGGGACGGACTGTGTTAAGACGCCACTGGTGGTTCCCTCCAGGCCACCACGTTGAGGACACTGGCAGCAGAGGGAAGGGACAAATGCTACACTTCTTAACATTTTACATGTGGAACACACTTCAGCACACAAACAAAACTAGGTCTGACAGTCAAGCCCTGGCCTCAGCCTACATTTGGGCTTTGTGTAGACAGACCCCTGTGCCAGTCAGGAAACTCTACCTATCTATCTCAATGGCTTCTCAGAAGGAAGGAGGGAGAGTATCCTAGAGGTGGGAAAGGGCCAAACCCAAATAAGAAGCTACAAGGAAGAGACAGAAAGCAATGAAGGAAAGAGGAAAATTGAACCCAGAGATAAGAAAGGGTCACAGTTACGTGACGTAGTTTTCTTCCAAAATCTCAAAGACTGATTTCCAGGGGATATCTGATCTGGCTCCCTGGCCTCCAGACACTGTGTTTTAAACACCTCCAAGTCCTTGGAGGCAAGCCTTCCAAGGAATTTTCCAGAACCACTGTACAATTTTAAACTTAACATTATTTCAGTTTCGGGCATAAGGAAATCCATCCACATGTGGTCCTAACAAATAAATGTTATTTGGAGTCATCACCCATATGCTAATGAATAGGTGGAATTGCGAGTGTAATATTTTAAATTTAGATGCTGTAACAAGTAAAAACTAACTGCTTGGGGTGAGAGGCTAGATATGTCCTATGTATGCATCAATTAGGAGAAGACCATCCAGTTGGCTTTTACATGTCATTACAGATTGTTGTAATCACCACCACAACCTTAGCCACCGAAATCTAGAAGTTTAAGAGAAAGTGATTCTACGTACTTGTCGGAGTTCACACATGATCCAAGTTCAAGAACTGCAGCACTGGACTGTACCCATGATCAGGGCACCGGGTCCCGTCTTTGTGCAGCTGCAGGTTCCTGGAAGGGAGCTTGGGGGCCCAAGACCCGAGAATGAACGGGACAGGCCTTGAGCCATCTTGGAGGACCATGGTTCCCTTGACTCCCTCTCTGGAATTTTGCTAGGGCAAGGATTTCCCTTCAAGGATTTTTCCAGGGCAACGTGGTGTAGGAGTCACAAGGGAAGGCTCTAGAAGGCATGCGTCAGTGTCCGAATCCTGGCATCTCCGCTTCCCAGCCAGGTGACTGTGGACATGCCCTATAACTGCTCTTTTTCCTCAGTTCTTGGTCTGTAACATGGGGAGAAACAATGGCGCCAGTCCAAAGGGGGTGTTCTGAGGATTCAGTGTGATACACATCAAGAGCTTAGAATTGGGTCTGGCAATTAGTTACTGCTAAGTGTTAATTTATTTTTTTTAAGATTTATTTATTTAAGAAAGAGAGAGAGGCAGGAAGGGCAGAGGGAGAGGGAGAGAAAATCTCCAGCGGACTTCGCGTTGAGCGTGGAGCCCCATGCAGGGCTTGATCTCATGACCCTGAGATCATGACCTGAGCCAAAAACCAAGAGTTGGTCACTTAACCAACTGCATCACTCAGGCGCCCCTAATTATTTTTAATTAACACCCTCTATCTGGTCCAGGGCTGGACACGCAGACACCTTCTTCTTCCCACCAAGGCAAGGGGTCCACCCCTGGAAAGCTCGCAGAGGTCTTTACTGTGCCACATGAGATGGTCGAAGCTCTCTCTTTTCTCTCCATTGCATTTCTTCCTCTCCTCCGGTTCTTTCAGGGATTACCCTAGTTTGGCAAACATTCTTACTTTTTTTTTTTTTTAATCTAAAATTAATCACTATCTCCATGTTCTCCCCAACAACACAAAGACCTTAGAATGATTCAGCTCTGTCCACACACACGTTGGCTCCCAGGCTACTGTTGTTTGTCCTCTCCTTCCCTCCCGTCCTCCCCTTCTTCTTCCTCCCTCTTCCCATCTTCCTCCCTCCCTCTCGCTCTCCCTCCTACTCTCTCCTCCCTCCCTCTCTGTTTGCCTCCCTCCCTCCTCCCTTCCTCTCTCTCTCTTTCTTTCTCTCTTTCTTTCTTTTTGATTACTGTTTTAAGTAGACCTTGTTGCAATTGGCCCGTCTACCAGTTTCCTTGCTCAACATGAGCAGACCAGCTCCCTTGGGTCTGAGTTGCTAGCTTAATGGTGGATGGAGAATCACTGTGTTTTATGAGATTGAAGAGCCAAGAAATACTATGAAATATTTCACCTGGAAATCTATAGATTTACTTTTTCTAATCCAGGGCTTTTCAGGATAGAGAGTCAGCTATATTGCTGGAAATGGAAACAAGCAATTCACTTTTCCTCTTTTATTTTTTTTTTGGTCGATAAATAGGAAGAATCCCTTAGTATTTATAAAATCTGATTTTTTTTCACCAGAAAAAGAAAGAAAAATAGAGGCGAGTTAAAGAAACACACAAACACACACAGAGACACACACATGCAACAAAAGTTCCTGGCCATCCTTTAATAGTTTCACAATAAGTCACAATAAGGTACGATGTGGTTATGGTTCTCCCTCCTTCCCTTCCTCCCTCTCTCCCTCTCAGTGGGCTCAAGACAACACAGCCACTTGAAGACCTACAGAGAGGGCAGTCCCTACTGGGCACAGCATGGCGAGGCTTGGGGAGCTGGGGTGGGGTGATGGAAAGCACCCCAAGACAGTAGCCAGGGTTCTGAAGCTCATGTCTTGCTTCAGCTCCTAATTCCCTTTGGCTTCTTCAGCAATTGTCACTACACTGCTCTGAACCTCGCCTTCTTCACCCACCACCTCAGCGAGGTTCTGGGGAGGATCAGGGCTCTGGGCAGGACAGCAAGCTCGGGGAAAGAACACTAAAATGGAAGTGTGGAAACTCGAGTCCCATGCCAGACTTTAATGATCCCTACACTGGTCAACTCAAAAAGCCTCTATGAGTCTCGACATCTTCATTTAGAAAAGCCAGGGAGCACATCAGACAGCTGCAGGCTCCCTTTCCTGGCTCAAACTCCATCCTATGTTATTACAATGAGATAATCAATGCGAACATACTTTGAGGTCTATATAAGCACTATAGCTCAGTTTTATAGAGAGGAGTTGATGAGGGCTGGAGCAATAATAAATAAATGGTAGGTCATTTTTCTATTTCTTTGTGATTTTGAGGTGATACTACAGCAGGTTATGGTAGAATTTTACTTTGGGACAACAAGAATAGTAAAGAGGAATTCTTGGGAACCCAGGATTGCTAAGTATGACATGACAGGTTACGCCAGTTCAATTTGAAGTCAGATCTCAGTTAAGTGCTGGTTCTGCCTCTAACTATTTCTGTGTCCCTCGACAAATTATTTAATCTCTATAAGCCTCAGTCTTCTCATCTTTAAAATGAGAACAATATTATATTAGTGGTGAGTTCAAATAAGATAATAAACGTGAAGCTCTTGGCTCAGTCTTTAACCCAGGAAGTCCTTGCCATCGAAGACGAGCAAATGAGGCAAAACTTAGTAAAGTCAAGGATTTTCATTAGGCCTTTATTTAACTCATACCTTAAGTCTTTGCAGGGGGGCGGGGCGCAGAGAATAAGCTTGTTTCATCTCCCAAAGGGAACAGAAAAATAGAAGTAGCAACCCAGCTCTACTTTGGCGTCTTCTAAGGGGAAAAAAAGGATTTGCCATCTGGGGAGAACACACCCAGCCAACGAGATGTGCAGGTATTCCAGCATCTTCCCCATGATCCTCCACATTTGCACAAAACACTCAACCGTAGTGCCTGAGCCAGCAACTCCCACCCTCCGGGGACTGGCCAGGGTGCAGCACACTCTCTCCCATCCCCTTGGGATGTCTTGGCCACTCTTCCAGACAGAGCAGATTTGAAAACCACTGGGGTGGGGCACCTGGGTGGCTCAGTTCAAAGGAAGAAAGGAAGGAAGGAAGGAGGGAAGGAAGGAAGGAAGGAAGGAAGGAAGGAGGGAAGGAAGGAAGGAAGGAAGGAAGGAGGGAAGGAAGGAAGGAAGGAAGAAAGGAAGGAAGGAAGGAAGGAAAAAAGAAAAGAAAACCCCTGGGGTTCCAAAGAGAAAATGGGTAAACTTTTAGAAAGAATTATTACTGTCAGTAAAGCATGATATTGTAGAAAGCATAATACTCAAAATCCTCCACAGGCTGGGTCCGTGAATTCAAGAGATTTTCATCTTGGGTGACACAATGGCAGGTCCCATGGCTCTCCGCACCTCCTGGGTGTAAGGCTCTGAGCTCCTCAAGCCCTACTCACTGCCCTGTGGCATGCACATACACTTCCCGCTGCTATAAGAGACTGTCCACATCGCTGTGCGTTCAGCCTGGATCCTAAACGCATACTCCCAGTCTGCTGGTGTTTTCTCTTCCCTGTCTTTGATTCTTTGCTGATCCCCCAGTTATGAAGTCACCGATGCGTTGGCTTGTGTTTCTAACCGTGGTCTGCCTCCCCTTCAGGGTTCGTGGGTGCTACCCACGCCCTCCTTCATCTCCAGCTGCAGCCTAGTCCAGTCATGGGCTTCCCTACCAACGCCAGTCCCACCCTGGCTCCAACTTGACCTACCACGTGGCAGAAGTAGGGCAAGCACCAGACAAGGAGGCACAAAATGTGGCATCCAAATACACAGGCAAAGGGTAAAGGCACTGAAGGGGTTAAGGTTGGGAATAAACCTAAAATTTATTTTAGAAACACAATACAGGGGGGTGGTGATTTCACTTCCAGATTGGGAAAGCTAAAAGGAAGCAGTCAGCGTATTTTTATCCAACAAGGAAGATTTAAAGGAAAAGGTGGGAAAAGAGAAAGAGGTTAGCAGGCTGAGAGGAGAAGACTGTCTCTGGGATTCGGAGCTGGTGAAAGGGACCCAGTGACGAGAGGGAAGGGAAAAGCGCCTGAGTGGGGAAGAGTGGTGGGCGGTGTGCCTGGGCTCAGACTAAAGCCGTCAGGTCCCCTGCACACCCCGGGCAGGTCCCCGCCAGCACCAAGGTCCTCTGCTTCTAAGCCGCTACAATGTTGGAAAAAGGAAAGCCCACCTTCACAGACATAGCTAAATTAACGCTTTCATTTTTGCTGTTTTCTTTTATTTGTTTGCTTAAGGGAAGAAATTTGTATGAGTTTGCAAGGGCTGCCATCACAAAATACCACACACTGAGTGGCTTCACCAACAGAAATTGTCTCACAGTTCTGGAGTCGGAAGTCCAAGACCAAGGTGTTGGCAGGGTTGGCTCCTTCCGAGGGCTGTCCCAGGCCTCTCTTCTTAGCTTCTGGTGGTTCCTGCTAATTGCTGGTGTTCCTTAGCTGGGGCATCATCCCTATCTTCACATGGCATTCTCTCTGTGTGTGTATCTCTGTCCAAATTTCCCCTTTTCATAAGGACACCGGTCATTTTGGATTGGGGGCCACCCTACCTATGACCTCGTCTTAACTAATTACATCTCCGACAACCCTAGCTCCTAATGAGGCCATATTCTGAGGTCTTAGAGGCTAGGACTTCAACATATGAATTCGGAGGGGGGACACAACTCAACACGTAACAGTGTTGTTAATGACAATCCCTTGACACTCCTTCAAAGTCCTAAACCAAAGCTAGGTTCCTTAAGAAAAAGCAAAAACAAACAAACCAACCAAAAAGACAAACAACAACAACAACAACAAAAGCAAGATGGCCCAACAATGTTTGAAGAACTTCTTTTGCAGTTTATAAAAGCAAAACTTCCCTTTTGGGTAAACCTGTGCATATCACTTACACAAGGAAGAAGCCAACTTGTTTTCTGAGCTCTAGAGAAAGGGAGCATTTGCCGCTTTTCCTTGCACCAAACCAAAATAGTCCAAGGAACAAGTAAGTGGTAAATCAGCTCTGCCTTACAGCCACCAGCATAACTGCAGGATTTGAGCACTACCCGAAAAAATAAAGTGGGAGATAGGGGTGGAAAAAAAGTAGCACTGGAGATGTGTAACTCTCATTAACGGGAACAAGAATCTGTCTCATTTCTGCGCAGACTGTGTGAACCTCTAGTCTCTTCCGTGCCAAGCCCCAGGGCCCCGAAACAAGCAAGTCAGAATAAGAAGTACCCACAGGATTGGCAGAGAGCGGGCAAGAGAACACATCCAGGCCCCAATTAGGCTGTGCTGTCTCACTCAGACCTCACAAAGGCCTCCTCCTCAGGTTCCATGGAAGCCAGAAGTAAACAAGCAGGACCAGGCCTCAGTAGTACCTGTGATCCAGGTGGCACGTCAGAGAGGTCGTG
>NW_027397079.1:15178069-15201072 GCF_003265705.2 Callorhinus ursinus | reverse complement strand
CCTCAGTAGTACCTGTGATCCAGGTGGCACGTCAGAGAGGCCGTGGGTGGAGACTCTGGAGCCCGCCGGCCCCGGCCAAATGCACTGGGCCACTGATAGTCCCTGTGTGGGCATCCCTGTGCCTCAAAATTCTCAACTGTAAAATGGGGCTAATAATAGAACTCTCAGGGGGCACCCGGGTGGCTCCGTCGGTTGGGTGTCCAACTCTCAATCTCAGCTCAGATCTTGATCTCAGTGTTGTGAGTTCAAGCCCTGAGTGTGGAGCTTACTTTAAAAAAAAAAAATGTGTGTATACCTATATATATATATATAAAATAGAACTCAGGGCTGCCATAAGGTTCAAATAAATTAATCCACATGAACAGCTTGGAACAACAGCTAATACAGAGGAAGCATTGTAAATGTTAGCTACTATTATCACTGTTTGAGGGGCATAGTCTAAGGAGAGGTTCTTGGTTGGAGCCTTGATCCCCATCCTTTGAAAAAGGAAGTTGTCTCAGGAATAATGAAGAGAAATGGAGGTCTCCAACACCGTATTTTTTCCCATGGGGTATGAGGATACAGATGGGTCTCAGATATTTTGCCTACCATTCTAAGGTATTAAGAAGAGCCTGGGCTTGGGAGCCCGGATCCAACATTTATTAGATGCATAACCTTGAGCAAAGTCCAGCATTTTTGCTAAGCCTTCATTTCCTCTAAGGTAAAAATGGGAAAAATAGCTTTCCCCTAATGTTATGTGAAGAATGAATATGAAAATGTACGTAAAGTGCTCAGCAGTGCCTGCTAACAACTATTTACTCAGTTCAATCATTAGCAGTAATGCGTCTGATTATAAAGGGGAGAAAGCAGGTAGATTCAGAGCCTAGATTCAGACCCAGCTTATACAGTACCTTTGTGACAACTGGGGGAAGGGGGGGGCTAGAATACCCTAAGGACACGTTACTTTGTCTCTCCAAAAAAACGGTTGTCATTGCTCTATAAATTCCTGATGTGAATGACACCTTCGTCGTTAAAACATCCTTGGGCAGGGTGGGTCTGCTTAATGCTATGAGCTGGTGTGCCCTAGAAAAGAATTCTCAACATGGACAGGGACATGTCCTCCAAGTACCCAGCATTATTGTTTGTGCATAGAAGGTATTTAAAGACTATTTTCTGGGGCGCGTGGGAGGCTCAGTCGTTAAGCGTCTGCCTTCGGCTCAGGTCATGATCCCGGGGTCCTGGGATCAAGCCCCGCATCAGACTCCCTGCTTGGCGGGGAGCCTGCCTCTCCCTCTGCTGCTCCCCCTGCTTGTGTTCCTTCTCTTGCTGTGTCTCTCTCTGTCAAATAAATAAAGAAAATCTTTAAAAATAGATAAATAAATAGAGACTCTTTGCAGTAGGAAGGGAGGAAGAGGGGAAAGGCGGTGGTAGGCGGTTGTCATTAAGGGTTGTTCTGTGTTCAACTGATGGATGTCAGTGTTCCAGACCTGCTGTTCGGAGGGTAAAAGGGTATCAGAGAGAAAGACAGTTGGAAGAAAAAGACCGCTGTCGCTTGTCCTTTCCTGCGCATCTTGCCCTACTCACGGGTGCCTCCTTCCGGTCTGGGTTTGTCCTTGTTCTACACCTGGGAAGAAATGCCAACCTCTGCCCAGGCGTTTAGTTAGCGCTCTCCCCTTCTCCTGTGTCCCCAAGCACCCTGGAGGGACTCACAGACACGCAGGCAGGATTAACTCTCCAGGTTTGTGTTACTGAAAAATCCGGGTGGCCCCCAGGGAGAAACATTCCATTTGCAAAGCATCTCTTAAGTACGAGGAGCCTTGCTCCCTTCTTTCTCCTCCGCAACAGGCAGCCCTCACGACCCTCATCTGCAACCCCTGCCAAGCAACCACCTTTAACCCCGTCACAACCTCTAGCCTTCACAGGCTTTTGGACCCCTTGCTTCTGCCCCCTGATCCTTATTTCCTTCCAGAACCCTCTGTGTCCACCCTGCCACGTGGGGCCCAATCTCTGGGCCGGGGAAGTTCACTCCCCCTGGTCAGCGATCTCAGATGACAGGAGCCGAGGAGACGGGGTGACGCTGGAACCCTTCCAGTGCCTTCCACGCGGGCATTGTTACAGAGGTGGCTACGGTTCTCTTTGTAGGGTATGCTCTACTAGCTTGGGCCTTTGGCTATTAACCGATTGTAATAAATGAGCCCACTGTAATAGGTAAACAAATAAGCAATTTTGAAGGTGGGCTGCCTCTCATTCCCACAGTCGGAGTTACACACCAACGGGTTGAACGAGCAGGGTTGTGGATAAATGAACTATCAGGGAGGGAGACAGAAATTGTCCTCATGCATCAGGCTGGACGTCCACATTGTTTAGCTTCCAGAAGCTGCGGCGTCTCCTCTTCCTTCCTCAGCACCACTAACAAAGCAAATACGAGGGGGCCGGCCCAGCGCAGCTCCCATGGATGGAGGAGCCTCATTTGTCTCTGGGCACAAGAACCAGAGTCCCCACAGCCCCACTGGGCCTAAGAGGCCGAGGACGGGAGGTGCTGATCCCAGAGCACAGGCCCTGGAGACCCAGGGCTCACCCCGAATCACGAACAGCTGTTCCAGCCCTAGGATCGATCAGCTCTATAATTCCTCCCTCTCTCGTTGTTGTTGTTTTCCTGAAACCCGTGTGCTTCTTGGACCAGCCAGGACCACCGGCAGAGAGAAAAGGCACACAACAGCAGCAAATACCGGATGGCACGTTGTGGGGAAGCTGGTGACCGAGAGGGGAGAGCAAGCAAATCACAGGTGTATCTGTGCCCCCGAGCAGCGCGTGACACCGGTTTTCATGTCATCCCGGAGGTCAGTGTGACCTACTTAGAGCAAGCCTGAGGCTGCCTTCAGATCACACTTCTGTCCGCGGTCGGCTTTCAGGGGTGCGGCGACAGGAGCGGGCACCCGGGCGCACGCTGTCCCTCCCCGGTGGCTGCGGTTTCTCCTGCCCCCCCGGTGGCTGCATACACCGTGCGGTCGTGGCTAACACCTGCTGGTTGCTGGAAAGTCCGGCTTCCTGCTTTCCACCCCCAGGACCCAACTCTCCCTACCTTTTCTCTAAGGAAGAAAACGTCTGGTTTTAGCCAGCCTGACAAAATTCATAGCTTTCTCATGACACCAGATGAGCAAGGAGGAAATTCTTGTTACATGCTCTGTATCCGGCAACACGAAATGCCAGGCCAGTCTGGAGATACTACTGAGGTGGGGTATTCATTCAAAACCTGCTCTTGGCTTCTCTCACTGAAGACATTTTAAAGGAGAGGTCTGGGGGCGCCTGGGTGGCTCAGTCGGTTAAGCATCTGCCTTCGGCTCGGGTCAGGATCCCAGGGTCCTGGGATCGAGCCCCACATCGGGCTCCCTGCTCCGCGGGAAACCTGCCTCTCCCTCTCCCACTCCCCCTGCTTGTGTTCCCTCTCTCGCTGTCTCTCTCTCTCTCTCTCTCTGTCAAATGAGTAAATAAATAATCTTTAAGAAATAAAATGTAAAAAAAATCCTTTAAAAATTTTTTAAAAAAGTAAAAGGAGAGGTCGAAGAAACAAGCAATGCAATATCAACCATGTGCCCCTCAAGCATCAGCCTGTCTCCCCTAACATGCTTCCTTGGAACGTCACTTGCAGTCAACAGAACACGTCTCTAACTGTAAAATATTTTATAGCCCATCCTAGGAAACCAGAGTTCGAGGAGCCCGGGCTATTCACATCTGCTGATGGGAAGGAAAAATCAGTGATGGACCCACCACCCAAAATCACCATGACTTTCCCCTTCTCGGTGATGATAAGTTTCTTTAAATCTCCGGATCCTTAACTCAACCCGATATGAAAACAATAGCTGCAATGTCTTTGGAAAACATCGTATTAAAATTGGCTAGTTTCGGGAGAAAGGAGAATTAAAATGCTCCAAAAATCAAATGAATATCTAGTAAATTCCTCAGTGATTGTAAAGGCATGGCAGGTTTTTATCACTGATATTTACAGTCCCTGATTAGCCCCTCTCTCTTTTCATTGACCTAAAACACCCACCATTCGTTTTTTTAATTTCATTTTATTATGTTATGTTAATCACCATACATTACATCATTAGTTTTTGATGTAGTGTTCCATGATTCATGGTTTGCATATAACACCCAGTGCTCCATGCAGTTCATGCCCTCTTTAATACCCATCACCAGGCTAACCCATCCCCCCACCCCCTCCCCTCTAGAACCCCCCGTTTGTTTCTCAGAGTCCATCGTCTCTCATGGTTCATCTCCCCCTCTGATTTCCCCCCCTTCATTTTTCCCTTCCTGCTATCTTTTTTCTTAAAAAAACATATAATGTATTATTTGTTTCAGAGGTACAGGTCTGTGATTCATCAGTCTTACACAATTTACAGCGCTCACCATAGCACATACCCTCCCCAATGTCTATCACCCAGCCACCCCATCCCTCCCACACCCCACCACTCCAGCAACCCATTCTTAACAGAGTTTGTTTCTCCTTTGAAAAAAAAAAAATACTGAAAGTAAAATGGTCAAATAGTATTTCTAATAGAGTCTTTAAAAGGTTCTGGGATATTCTGTGACGTTATGGAATTACTGCTAATTTATTTAGGTTAATAATAGCATGGTAACCCTCTTTTTCTTCAACGAGGTGGTCGAGTGGTTTGGGTGGCGGCGGCCTTGCGGATTCGCGCCAGCAGACGCAGAGATGCAGATCTTTGTGAAGACCCTGACGGGCAAGACCATCACCCTCGAGGTCGAGCCCAATGACACTATTGAGAATGTCAAAGCCAAAATCCAAGACAAGGAGGGCATCCCGCCTGACCAGCAGCGTCTGATTTTTGCGGGCAAACAGCTGGAAGATGGCCGTACTCTGTCAGACTATAATATCCAGAAAGAGTCCACCCTGCACTTGGTGCTTCGCCTCCGGGGTGGCATCATTGAGCCTTCCCTCCGCCAGCTGGCCCAGAAATACAACTGTGACAAGATGATCTGCCGCAAGTGTTACGCTCGCCTGCACCCCCGTGCTGTCCACTGCCGCAAGAAGAAGTGCGGCCACACTAACAACCTGCGCCCCAAAAAGAAGGTCAAATAAGGCCCCTCCACCGGCTCTTCCTTTGCCCACAGGGCAGCTTCCTGCCCAAGCCCCAAGGGCCTGGGGCCTCAATAAAGTTTCCCTTTCATTGACTGGAGCAGTAAAAAAAATAAAAAAAAATAAAAAAAAATAATAGCATGATAGTTATGGGTTTGGTTTTGTTTTTTAAAAAAAGCATTCATCTTTTGGAGGCGCATACCGAAAGATTTATGGGTGAAATAATAGGATGTCCAGGTTTGCTTCAAAACAACCCGGGTGGGAGAGTCAGGAGGGATGCAGATGAAGCAAGGCGAGCCATAAGCTGAAAATCATTGCAGCTGGCTGTTGGTTTACGCTCGAGGCTCTCCACCTTTGTACCCATTAGAAATGGTGCACAGCAAAAAGGAAAAAAAGTAACAGCTACATAAAATGGCCTAAGTTTTATAAATCTCCAACAATAACATGCATTCCTTGGGAAACTGTCCTCCCGGGGCTGGACGGAGGTGAAAAATATCACCACATCCCATCTGGAAATAAGCAACCGGAAACACTTACGCAGGAGGCAGGATATGGGTTCTCGCCTGGGTTTGGCCACTTCCGGGCTCTGTGACCTTGAGCCGGTCTGTTGACTCCTGCCGGTTTGTTGCTTCGTGTCTAAGGCAAATGGGTCAGGCCAGAAGTTTTCTGAGCTCTTTTCCAGCTACAAGATTCTATGAAATACGAAGCCCACTTAAAAATAAGCAGCAAAATATGTCAGACAAGCAGTTTAAAGTGCAACCCGGGCACAATAAATCCCAACAGCTGCTAAAATTCTACAGTACATGTGCTCGACGACAAACACGAAGCGTTCAACCTAAATGTTGGAAGAAAGGGATTTTCTAACATTGCCCAAAGTGCTGGCTTTTTTCCTCTTTATGTGGCCAGAAGCAGACCCCAGAATCCGGGTAGAATGCAGTATCCCAGGATTAACTGACCCGCTGGGACGTGAGAAAGAGTTTTATGTCTGGGAAATGCCCTGTTTTCTCTTTTATAATTGCTTTAAAAAGTGGGAGCCCAGCACTCAGGAGCCCGTAAAGATCAATGTATAGGCAAAGTAAAAGGGTCAATGAACAGAAGACTCCTTTACAGAAAAACAGAGGGTCTAAGTCGGATCAAGGGAATAGCATTTCATCTCAGGGATTCAGTTTCCCAAATTCCATTTTGGGAGTCCTTGTAAAGACACAACAGGCTGGGATCTGTTTTAGAACAAACATTTCCACTGTAATTTCTCAGAACAGTGAGTTGGGTATTTATGTACATTAGACCTAAAGTCCTACTATCTGTCGCTTACCCATACTTCTCACATAGCCCTGTGGGTCACAAAGCACGTCACAGAATGGTACTTCCACTGGGGCCCTCATCACATGTCCTTCACTCAGTTCTAGATCAGTTCAAGTTCCAACCAGTTGAAATCAGGTATTTTAAAGTTACTGGTTCAAATTAGTTCTACCGCTAGAATGGACGGTGCCTAAAGATGTCTCCATCAGAAATGATTCTGGTCAATATTTGTCAGTGTTACGAAGCAACCCAGATGATAGCTCACACGACACACAGAATGAAATCAGACGGAAGTTCTAAACCAAAGTATGAACTAGGTTTGAGTGGAAATGGGAACAGCACAAGGGAGCATAGAAAAATCACTCTTTTTGGGCATTTCTGCCTAAAAATCCTCTTATAGGGAGATTTCAATACTTTCATCAGGTTTTCCTATGTGCCCTAGGCAATAGATTCATGTTGGAATCCCGTTTTCATAAACGACAATCTCATTTCGTCATTTAACAAATACCTGAGAGTCCAAGATGTGCCACAGTGATATCCTTTTAATATACTGACCAAGCCTTTTCTTGTTCTCCACGAACGGGCCAGAGACTTCCTCTCCCTCTTGGAACCTGCCTGAGGTTGTACTTCTTTCCCGGACGATCGCTGAGCGTATGGGTAACTTGAGCAGCCCTTGGAGCTCAGACAAGACACTTTACTTTGCTGTCATTGAAGACAGAAAGGATCTTGAAGGGACCTACACCACCAACAGTGTCTTTTGTCATATTTCGAGAACGTTTTCGTCTCCATTCTTTTGCTTGGCATCTGAAGCATGAACCATCCAACCGATGAGACAAAGCTCATTGTTATATACGGTATTCTACACCTTAAAAATCCAACAGTAACATGTATTCCTTGGGAAATTTTCCTCCTGAGAGTTTTTACACAGATTTTAAAAGGTCATTAAGTCCTATTCAGAAATGAGTTACCAGTCAAATTTATTACCCTACAGTGTTCTTCATCTGTTAGAGGTAAGATCCCCAAATTTCACACTTCGGTTGCTCAAATCTTAAAAGGAGGGGAAAATAACGAACAGAGATGTGGTCCAGTCTTTCTGCTCTCCCATTCACGATCTTTTTTAATCTCTCCAGTTCTCTCCGCCTTGTCTTTAGCGGCACAGATGCCCCCAACTTAATTCAAACCTAAACATTTCAGTTTTGTCTTTTCCATTTTCCCGGACCCCAGAAACACTTTTTCTGGTCATATTTAATGTAGATGACAAAATTATCTTTGTTCCTGATCTGGCCATGACATTCTAACAGTTTCGGGGCACCTGGCTGGCTCAGTCAATACAGCCTGCGACTCTTGACCTCGGGGTTGTGAGTTCGAGCCCCACGTTGGGTGTGGAGATCACTTAAAAGTAAAAAAATTTAAAAAATTTAAATTAAAAGTAAAAAATTCTAACGGTAGCTTTCAGTTCCTCTGCAAAATTAGCACAACGTTCGGTTCTCCTCGTGGAGACTTTTGAATGGAGGGTGCCTTATTTGGTTGGTTGGTTGACTGGGTCAAACTCAGTCATTAGGTTAGAATCAAATAGTCTGAGAGCTGAAAAAGAAGACTTTTAAAGTCGTCTTCTGCACCTACACTTTGGTGAGGCAGTGAATGTTCTTCCCAAGGCTATGCGGCTGGGCGGCAGGACGCAGAGGACCAGGCCCCACGTCTCTGACTTGGGAGTCAGGGCTGTTGGCCCGATCACACACGCTACCGCTTTCCCACAGTCCTCTCCTCCACTCTTCTCAAGCCTAACTGATCCCTGTTCTCCTTGTCTCCCAACGCCTGAGCCTCCTATGAAGCCAGCCACACACCGAAAACCGTCCCCACTAACCTCTCCCTGGACTCGGCAGCAGCAAACCAACCAGCCACTCGTACCTCCTGAAACCGTGCCCCCATGTTATTTCTCCAAGAAGATACATACACTGCTGCCCGTGAATGTTGCCACGAGAAATGCTGTCCTTGAGATGGATGTTGCTTGGACGTAGGGTTATTGCAATTAGAAGAGAAAACCACTACCTGTAGCCCGCTGTCCAGCCACTTCGTGGACTCACGCCAAGACCTACAAGAGCTCGTGACACCACGCCACAGTTCTGTGGCTCCCTCCACGGCGTGCTTCTGGGCGGTTTTTATTCTGTGGAGAAGCTGTACAATACATCCACGTTTGACCCACGGCTGAGAGCAAGAAGGAGTGTGAATGGAGTGTGCAGGGGCGGTGGGGGTGGGGAAGGCAGGTGTGGTGAGAGGCAGGGGGGACAGCAGCTAAAATAGGGGGATCCCTTGGGCAAAGGGTCCATGGAGGCTGGGCCAAGACTGCTTGACGTCACCGCAACTAATTTATGCCACCCCCCGCATTGCGCATATATACCCTTCAAACACCGAAATCGCAACACACAGAAGATACTTTGAGAGAGATTTATGGCTTTGTATCCTTTATGGAAACAGGCTGTGAGCACATGAAGTTGATTTGTAAGTGCCAAGGCCTTCCCTCACTCCATTTTTTTTAATGACAGATCCCACTGTGCAGATTTCAACATAGTTTCGAACTCAAAAAAAAATTTAAAAATCTATCAGTGAGTAAAGAACAATTCCAGAGAGTGGAGTGTTCATTGTAACTCTTTGGGAAAAAAGAAAAACAAAGCAAAACAAAACAAAATGCAGCTTGCCCCTCACAGGCTACTCTTTGTGTTCCTAATCTCAATACAAAGGTTAAGATTAAAAGCATTGGCATTAAAAGAGCCTGCAGTTTCTGCTTTGAAGTCTAAGGATGACAATAGCTAAAATCTTTGGCAACCTTTGGGAAGGCAGAGTCCTTCCAAAATCCTTTGAAATGTTAAATAATAAAGTGAAGCGGTCCTTACAGGGGAAACTTTTTCATAAAAGGTGCACAACAAACAAGCTTTTTAAATTCACACTCCTTCAGTTCCCCTCCCCCCCCCCCCCCCCCCCGCCACACACACACCAAAACCATGTGAATGTTCCACATTTGCTACTGTCTGCAATTCTCATTCAAAAGTCAAACTCAGGAACCAACTTCCCGGATGAAATAAGTGCAGGAAACAACTGTGAAGACACAAAAATTGGTCCTTATGAAGTGACAAATATTTCTTATCTTGGAGCTGCTCTCACTTTTTACTGGCCATCAAAGATCGAAGAAACAGTCTTTCCCCCAAAAAACAAGTAAAAAATAAAACGCAGTGAATCAGGGGGACGTGGCATCATAAGGCCTGCGTTGCAGTCTGATTCATTCCTGGAAATTCTGGACCTTCGGTGGGCAGGGTCAGTGAATCTGCAAGTGTCTCCGGCAAGGCCAGGCCGTGGCAAAGGCACAGAAAAGAAACCTGAACTGTCCAGCTCTTTGGGCATCCAGCTGTCCTGGGTGCAAATCCCAGTCCTTTCTCCTCCTCAGAAGTGGCCTTGGGTGGCTGGTTTCTTAAGCTTTTCTACAACTCCGGTTTCTTCATCCAAAACATTCAAGTGATCATCTTTGCCTCAAAATACTGTTGTCACAACTTAATAAGATAAATTACGGGAAAGGGTTTATAAGCACAGTGTGGCATCAGGTAGGTGCTTATGATTCTTAATAAAGTTAAAACAAAAAACAAAAAACCTCTATCCTCAACCAGAAGCTTTCACACATCTCACCCGGCTGCCCCGAGAATTCAAAACCTCGCAACCAAAGTCACAAGCCTTATTATTTTCTCCTTTCAACAAAACAAATTTTCATGTGTTTGACCCATTCATTCTTCCTGTCAGTGAATTAATCTAAAGACTGGATTCATGTTAACTGACCAGTGAGTATTCATGTTTTCCCCTACTCTGAAATATTTCAGCAGGACCTTTCCTGAAAGGATATTCTCACCTACCGTTTCTCTAACCGCTATGTTTGGGGTCTGTGTAGTCTGGGGCAGGGGTCTGAGACGCTTCATTTCTCCCAGGCTCCCAGAACCGGAGCTGGTCCTGGTCCACGGACCACATTCTGAGCGACAGGATTCTAGTTCAGGGTAATAAAAACCAAAGACCCATTGAACTTTGAGCTACAAAGAACTTCAAGATTGTTTTTTATCCCCAAAATAGGAAACTGTCAAATTCAGCTCACGTGTGTTTTATTTTATTTTTTGGGGGTCCTCCAACTGTTTTCAGCAATGGGGAAATTTTTACAGATCCACAGCATGAAAAAGAAATCCGAAGATACCCTAACATAGGGCCTTTATTCTTCAGTGGCAACCAACACAGGCGCTGAGTAACGGCCCTCGGGATGGACCACACGGCTCTCCAGGACCCCAGAGCACCACAGCCCTCTCCAACACAGAAGCCGAATGTCCAGGACTGTGTATCATGATGCATGCACTGTTGTAAACTTTTCTCACACCATATTTCTCAGTTCTCAAGTCACGGCGGTACACAGGGGGCCACGTGGTTTAAGAAATGACAGACAAGAATGCCTACTTGGCCTACTTCACCCATTGACATTACCTACCTGGCAACCCCTGACCCACTCTGCTCCATAGACAAGAAAGTGGGGGGCACAGCAGTTAAGCGACTTGGCTCAGGCCACAGCTGGTCAGTCCCCCACTGGATGCTGAGAATTACTAACAGCTGGGCAGACAGCCTTTGTGCAGGTGGCGCCTTTTAGCACCTCTCAAATCACTTCACGTTGGCAACCTCGCCTCCTCGTCCCGGGCTTCACGTGACTGACTACTTTCATTTGTAAAAGTCTCCTCTCTGGTGGAACTTCCATTTCTGGATTTTAATACTATAAACAAGGAACACCAAGAAGCCTATTCATCATCCACTTACTGGTCAGAGCCAACCAGGTAGGTTGCCGAGCCAAAGCTGTCATTTCCCCCTAGGAAACAAAGCCCAGACTTCCTAGACTCTCTGGAAGGCCAGCACACACAGTCTTTGCAGGCATGTTTGGGAGACTGCCAAGTGCTTGGGGCCCGGCCAAGTTGGGGGTAATGACTCGGACGGCTTGGAGTCTCCCCTTAATGTTCAAATTATAGACTTGGTCTCTGTCAAAGAAGTGTGTGTGTCAGGGACAGGGTTCAGGTGTCCCCGGGAAACAGAACAGGGGTCAACAGGAGATCTGTACCTCTTGGGGAGGACGTGAGGTTCAAGGTGAGCGTGGGCAAAACGTTCCCGGAGAAACTCTAGCTGACTTGGGGGTCTCTGGGTCGACGCTATCTCAAGTATTGACGTAAACCTAAAATAAGCAAAACTCCATCATTCTCAAGAGCCAGGTTTTAAGTTGACCCTCCTCTTCTTCCATCTTTTGATAGAACACATCCGGGCACTCATGCTTCTCAGAGCCCCGTGCAGAGAGCCACCAACCACTGTCACGTGGAAGGCAGGAGAAGACTAGCAGCGTGGAGGCTGGCTGCCCGGCTTCCCAGGGTTGCTGGCTCCCCTGGCGTGTGAGAGAGAACTTTCCAAGGAACACAGCCCATAGTCAGCAGTCCCCGATCCTTCCCCCAAAAGGAGACGCGGCCTGGGCAGGTGCAGAGACCCCCTAGAAAAACCATTTGGCCAGGGGAGAGTGCTAGCAGCAAGGAGAAGAAAACAGAACCACAATGCCTCTCCTTTCTGTCCCATCTCTAAAACCTTGACCTTGGCATTCACCACTACCTGGCTGGGATTAAAGCCCGTAGGAAGGAGGGGCGGGGGTGAAGAAAGAGAAAGACAAAAAGAGCCTGCGTGTTTTTAAGAGAGTAAGAACTGAAAGAAGGAGTGGAGTTCAGTTTCTCCATAATCCCCACGGCTTCAAGCCCCTACTGATGGGCTCCGCTGGCCACTGCCTTGGGCGGAATGTTGGCCAGTGAGAGAGGCCGCAAAGAGTCACAGGAAGTCTGAGGAATGGGAGCTCTTGAAATGGATGGGACTCTCTTCTTGAGTATGCACCCAAACCCAAGATATCCCACAACGTGCAAATTTAACTTCTGCCGTAAAACCCTAAAATATACAGGTATGGTCTCTGCATAAATATGTGCACAGTTCTACCACCAAGAAAATAAAAGTAAGAGTGGAGAGAGTTCTGTACAATTGCTTAAAATAATAAGTACATTTTAAAACACTCAACCGAGTGCTAAAAGCTCATTAAAAATCTTTAGTCTCCCAGAGACGCTGACATCTCCAGCAGTCGACCCGAGTGCGCATCTAAGCTCTGACCACACGCCTCCCCCCTTCTCTGAGAGGCAGGAAGTAAAAAAAAAAAAAAAAAAAAAAAGACTCTTATTCAATCAGGACTTGGGGTGGCTGGGCCTGGAGAGCAGAGTAGGACACTGACAGGCACACCCAAGGAGAGATGACTGACAAGAGGGTCACTTGTCCCAGGGCGTGAAGACTTCCTCACGATGACACTGGTAAGAAATCAGCCCAACTGGAGACGTGGCTCCAAGCCACGTTTAGTCCCTCCAAGTCTCTGCAATCTGCTTCTGGCCATCTGCTAGGCTCTGGGTACAACCACGTCTGAGTCAGAACGTCACTTCTCTGAGCAAGATCGGAAGGACTGTCCACTTACTGACTGCCTAGGAGCCATGAGCAAAACTGTCTCCAATGTCCAGCCCATGTGGCGGGGCGGGGGGGGGAGGTGGGCCCCTGGGCACCAAAAGGCACCTGCCAGGATGGAGGGGACGGCAAGTCTGGAGAACAGAGCTCGTCCACACCGCCCGGCAGAGATGATGCTATTTCAAACTCACCGCCTGCCAAGCCCTGGAGGGATGGTCCTGGGAAAATGAAGCCATCCAGAGGCAGGGCAGCCCCGGCCGCATCCACAGCGGCCACGCAGCGTCACCGTGGAGCTTCCCTGGGAAATGTTTAGGAGAAGCACAGATAATAATGGGGATGAAGCTAATTACATGCCTGGTTGAAAGCGCTCTCTTGCAAGAACTCCAAGCCTGTGAGCACGCACACTGTCTCGGGATGCTTCCAGCCTACCTGTGAGATAGTGAGGGGTGGTGTCATTATGCCCATGGTCTCCGTGAAAACAGTCCCCAAGTCCCAGTGTTTCAGACAAAAGGGTGCACGCGGTGGGTGGGTGTGGCTAGCGCAGTTGTCCTTTAATAGTTGTGAAGGCAGTCTTCCATGCTCTCCTAGAAAGCTCGACAGAACGTTCCAGAAAATAAACCAATCCTCCAAATGTCTACACATGCACAATATGCAGATGTGTACAGACAGATCAGAGCGTGCCAACAAGATATAACCTGGAGGGGAAAGACTGGAGACCCTCTCCCCATGAAAGATAAAGAGACAGCTTCTGAAGACAAGGCAACACTTGCCAAATCTGAGAAGTGACATTCGTGGCTTACACACAAGTCTCAGAATGTGACTTGCCGAACATTTTATGTCTTACAGTTGATTCTGGGGTTTTCATGGTCCTTCAAACTTTCGCTGAAAAGCCAAGAGCAGAACCACCACAAAGACGAGTGACTAATCTCATTACAGCCGATCCGAATGCCAAAGTGTCAGATACACAGATATTGCAGGGTGAGAAAAGAAGGGATTTAAGAAAAAAAAAAAATAATAAGCAGATGGTCAATGAGTTATGAGGACCAGAGCCATCAATTTATGTGGGTTTATCTTGTTTATTTACTCAGATTTTGGCAAAAGCGGTACCCTCACCCTAGCAACAGCTCTATCAAATGCTTCTTAGGTTACAACATACCCGGTTTCTAATTTTAAAAACCACCACTTCACAATCTGCAAGAAGCTCCTTTTGTTATCAATGTTAAATATGCTATTTCAAGCCTCTGACACACAGCCTTTGTTTCTCCCTTATATTTAAATTTTTTAAATGCCCCTGTGTTTTTTTTTTTTTAAGTACATATAATGTTTATACATGTTCTGGAATCTGACCATAGTCCTCCTTTAGAGTGTATGCTCCAGTACAATCCCGAGCTGAAGATATTTCTAATAAATAAGTCATCTTGAGCAAGATCCAAATGGTTCCCCCTTATGCCATGCTGTCTTGGTCCAAGCTCCAGCTGATCCATATGATAGGGTTTTTTAATTTTATTCTGCAACACTTCATATTACATTATTACATTAATATATGAGGTACAAATTTTCATCCTCGCAAAAATAACTAACTGGGCTACATAAAATCCACTATCTTGCCATTAGAAACCCATATTTCTGTAGTGAATTATAGCCATACTTTTTTTTCATATTGAATGTTTCATAAGAAGAGCTCACGGTCTGTCAGAGAAATTTTCCAAACGATAACTTATTACATAAGGAATTCATTTTTTTTCCCCCTAAAAAGAACTGGGCCTGAGGTGGTAGTTACAAGGCAGAATAATCACAAGCAGATGTAAAAATACTCGCACAAAGTAAAAAAAAATAATAATAATAATAAAATAAACTTCATATGCTTTGCTCCTTTAAAAAAAAAAAAGTCAGATGTGGCAGGCAGTACGTTAGCCCTGATTGTCATTAATTGCCATTATTATGTGCTGCTGAAGGCTCCTAATGGCACTATGTTTCTGAGCAATGGTTTTATGTTATTTTTCTGGCACAAAAGCCTGTTCACAAATACCACAATGTTCTCATAGCAAAGCTAAAGTGACTAGGAGATTAAAAGCAATTAGTGTAATTTTACTCACTGACAGTAGGACTGAAAGTAGATCAGGATACGCATTTTGCGAGGTTCAAAAACTTTTCCAAACTTAGCAAGATTTGAAAACAGGGCAGGAAATGCCTATCGGACGTGCCTCCTGAAAGGGCAGCCAGGAAGAGGGCGAAGAATTTTTATCCCCTGAAGAGATTTTGTAGTCGTTATAGGGAGGGTGACAGTTGGAGAGGAAAATAAAAACAAAAATCTGTGGGCACAGCCGGGGCAACAGATCCAACTCCAAGGTATAGAGACTCTGGCTCCCCTGGAAGGATGGCATCCCTCTTAAGCCCAGCCAGGAAGGGTGCCCGCTCAGCAGAGCGTCATCACTGTGGTGCCATGTTCGTTAAGACACGGTAAGACAATCAAAGAAACTGAAAGCTCACACTTAATTTTAGGCAGTCATTAGGTAAGCCACATATCCCCAGCATCTGCATGATTTCTAGGTTTCTTAAATTTAAGTGAAAGGATAGAATCATAGAAGATCTCAAGCAAGAGCATTCCTACATTCCATAAACTCCATGAATGTGGGCTTGCCAAGGGAAGTAAAGTTGGAATTCATAAAAACTGTAAAATAAGGAATCCTCTTAGAAAGTACACCTCTCTGTGTTTAAGAATATAATTCTATCGGGCGCCTGGGTGGCTCAGTTGGTTAAGCGACTGCCTTCGGCTCAGGTCATGATCCTGGAGTCCCTGGATCAAGTCCCGCATCGGGCTCCCCGCTCAGTGGGGAGTCTGTTTCTCCCTCTGACCCTCTTCCCTCTCGTGCTCTCTATCTCTCATTCTCTCTCTCTCTCTCTCAAATAAATAAATAAAATCTTTAAAAAAAAAAGAATATAATTCTATCGACAAACAAGGTTCTATTAACCAGCCCTTCCAGTTTCCATATATAGTGACTGGAAGTCACGACCCTGCTCAGTGTAACAACCGAAATTCATAATTATGGTGTTGAGAGACCTTCTAAGGACAGCAGTGCTATGAGAACCCCAACAGGGTAAGCGATAATATTCAAAGAACGAGTTTTCATCTGATGATTCTTGCTATTGAACAGAGTTTACTCCCGTCCTGATAATCCAAATATGTACGCAGGCGTTCTCCGACTCAAAATTTCTAAACCACAATATGCATTGTCTCAAGACACAATATTCTCAGCGGTAATTCACATCACAGTCCAGAGTACAAAAGACCAACATAATCCCTAATGTCGGTGAAATAACCAGTAAGGTTACGTGAGTATTAATGTACTACTTTGATGGGCTGGCTCACCAAACCATCTGAATCATATGTGGCTCTGGTCCTCTGAGTCGAGCAAACTATCTAACCGTATTATAGCCTGGAGATCTTGCTGCTATCATATATATCACAGCCGCAAGCGGGAACACAATGGGCATTAAAAACTTGCTATTTTAAATAATTTTCCCTTTGGAAATTTGAGTTCCGAGCTGCTTCAAATCCACTCCAAGACAAATTTTGGGAAAGAGCCCCATGTCACATGATGGGCTGCCGATCCAAAGGAGCCCTCTGTTAATCAGAAGCCCATTCCTTGGTCCTGCCATAATAGAGCCTGGAATGAACACATCACGGTCGAGAAGCAAGGAAAAGCGAACTGTCTCCAGGCTTCCTTTAGACTGAAAGGAATGATTTTTAAATAGCTTATCAATGTTTGCAAGTATAGGGAAACTTCCAAAGAATGGTCGCTTAAATCTAAACCGTCACTGATTGTGTCTATGTATACAATTATAAAATCGAACAACCCTTTCACACGTCCTGCAAAGGTAACCCCTAGTCCAGACTGTATCCACATAATCACATTTAAAATCAGCAAGGCCAAAATTAATAAAGGTAAATTCTGAGCTAACAAATTAATAGTGTGATACATGACTAGTCTTAGTATTCTGACAGTTATGCCAAATTTCACCTTTACTGGTTTAATCTAAGGAATGAAAACATTCTCTGTTTTCCAACTGTATAAATAGGTGGTATGCAGATACATTAACACAGATTACTTCCAATGATGAAAATCTAACTTAGCACGTTGAAAGGTGAAAAATTATAGTTTTTCACCTTTCCTGGGATTCCTAAGGCTACAGAAAAAAAAAGAAATGCCTTAAGAACACCTGTTTCTACCCATCAATCTGTATGCACTGCTGATAACAGACATGGATTATGAATAGCTTCCAATGATAACTCAGTTTCTAGCCCCACTTAATGACTCTGGCAGTATTATTAACTGGTGGTTTCTGCTTTCTTTTTTTCTTTTAAAGAGTTTGTTTGTTTGTTTGTTTGTTTGTTTGTTTGTTTATCAGAGACAGCACAAGCAGGGAGAGGGGCAGAGGAAGAGGGAAAAGCAGACTCCCCGCCGAGCAGGGAGTCTGATGCGGGACCCGATCCCAGGACCCTGAGATCATGACCTGAGCTGAAGGCAGACACTTAACTGACTGAGCCACCCAGGCATCACTTCTGCTTTCTTTATTGTGTTTTCTTTCCTTTTTGGTGGCAAAACTGTGTTATAAGACAACACAGCTTGCTTTCTTCTGTTCGTCATGTACACTAAAAACAGGCCAGATCACACTGTACTTGTAAACTTTAACTTCACTAACCAGCACCTTCTCACAGCAAATAAATACATAATCGGTGTTTATTTAAGTGTTTAAGAAAATAATCTGAATTTCCAAGAGTTACATTCTCATCCTCTTACCATGAGGATGGATATCAAAGTCAAATAAACCTGGGGGAAATCCTCAAAACACCAAATAAACAAGAAAGAAGATTCATGAGTATTCACCGTATCATATTGAAGACATTTTCACAGACAAGAGCAGAGGGGAAAAAAGGGTTTATTTCATTATTTGAGAGAGAGAGTGCATGAGCAGGGTGGAGGGTTAGAGGTAGAGGGAGAAGCAGACTCCCCGCTGAGCAGGGAGCCCGATGCAGGGCTCAATCCCAGGACTCCCGGATCATGACCTGAGCCAAAGGCAGACACTTAACCGACTGAGCCACCCAGGCCCCCCAAAGGTTTACTCTTAATAAACCAGAACATTCAGCTAAACCAGGCACCTTAGTTAAGACAGGCTCATGTGAGGTTTTGCTACATTCCATAAGGTCTTGAATTGGGGTAAAAGACTAGCATTCGGGGCAAAAACTGAGTATCTGAATCCTTCTCAGCAGCCAGGATGTGGTGGGCTGTGATAGGCCTCCTTGGAGTTCAGTGATCAGTTGCTCATTTCCCTAGACTTTGTGCGCCTGGGCAACCTTCACCACAGCCAAGACATTTGTCGCCACCCCAGCAACCTAGCAGGATTCAGACAGGTCTTCCGTTGTCCAACCCAGAGGCACAGGAAGGAGCTGAAGTCGGGCTTGTCCGTGGCTATCTGGGATTCTAGTGTCTTCTCTCAAATGTCACTATGCTTTATTAGCGAAATCATTTCTGTGATTTATTGGCCCGATGTCCAAATGTTTTCTTAACATTTCACCTCAGATGTCACTGAAAGGCTACAGTCATGGGGATGATGCTGAAGAGAGGCATTTAGGGTAAATACAGACTTGCTGAGCAAGAGCCCAAATCCTTGACCTCGGATGCACTCCCATGTCTGAAAGGCATCAGTTGACACAGCCGATTAATTTGATTCCCTATCACATACATGTCAAACAACACGAATAAAGGGCTGAAGGAGTTCTGACTTCCGCAAGCAATCAGCTCCTCCTTCTGCATCCCCGGCATGCTGTGGGTGTTCTATACTAACACCGGGCATGTGACACGCCCGTCCTTCACCATGTCAGTCTCTACTCCTTAGGGCTCATGGAATTAACAAGTTCTATTCTTTCACCCTTCCTTCCTCAGTCACATTTTATTTATTCATTCATTTTATTTTATTTTATTTTATTTTATTTTATTTTATTTATTTTATTTTATTTTATTTTATTTTATTTTTAGAGATGGGAAAAAGAGAGAGAGAGGGAAAGAGGGAGTTCTATAGTTTTAGCTCTTACATTTAGGTCTTTGATCCATTTTGAGTTAATTTTTTTTGTAACTTCATTTTATTCGTTTATTTAATTTTGGGGGAGAGGGGAGAGAGAGAGAGAAGGGACAGAGAGAGAATCTTAAGCAGGCTCCATGCCCAGCATGGAGCCCAACACAGGGCTCAACCTCACAACCCTGAGATCATGATCTGAGCCGAAATAAAGAGTCAGACGCTTAACTGACTGAGCCACCCAGGCACCTTATGTCACATTAAAAAAAAAAACAAAAAAACTCTCTCTAAATCCTCAATAGGGAAATAGTCCCGGTAAGTTTTCAAGGCCATCTGGGAGTTTCAAAATCAATCAGAATGTTGGAGACATTTCTTAAAGACCTGTCAGTAAATGATAATGGAAGTTTCAAGAAAAACTGTCTTCTAAACACGCAACAGACACGCACATGGAAAATCGTTTGGATGGTGAACATGCACTTCCCTTGATCTACTCCGATCTATGAAGCCGTTCACAAGTGGATGTACAGCTGAAACATGATGATAGGAAGTGTAGCCACCAATTTCCCTATCACGTAAAATAGCCCCCGTTCGTGGGGGAAGAAAAAACTACAAACAAAAGGTAGCTCTATTTGTCTTCCCTCTAATTCGTACCGCAGATATCAAATGTGAGGATGAATTACTTCAATCGCTGATTTACAAAATAAAATGCACCGATCATTTCTGTCCACTATATTTACACCTATATTCCTGATTTTACAAAATAAAATACACCGATTTACAAAATCGCTGATTTACAAAACAAAATACACTGATCATTTCTGTCCACTATATTTACACCTATATTCCCTACTTTGCCTCCCCTAACTATCCAAGACCTAATATTTCATAGGCTTTAAGGTGAGTGCAGTTCGAGTCCTACCCAGTCAGCAATGGAAAAAGCTTAATTTGCAACCAAACTGGCAGTCCAGATATTCTCGTCACAAGAAAACAAACTTCAGAGCCTCCTCCTACGGAGGGCCCAGGTGATTGGATGTTGATGTATGCCTAAATTTTACTCCACTCCTAGATTTTTCAAATAATATTTAAAAAAAAAAAAGTTAAACTTAGAGCAAGAAGAGGAGGGTCCCAAAGAAAAGTGCAAGATGCCATATGATAAAAATAATGTCTTTTGGGGGGCAAATGCAGTTAATGTAGTAGCTCCTCATACTCTTTTTGCACAGGTGCACGTTTCCATCTACAATACTATGAGAAACTAAAGAGAAATCTCACAGATCAGATATTACATTTAGAATGGGAATAAACATCTGATTCAAAAGTCAGAGCCACTGGAATACTGTCCCCACCGAGCACAGTGGTCGGTTAAACGCAACGTACTGTCAGGATGCTGGGTTCAGGTTAAATCTGATTCATAAAACTACCTGCAGAAAAAAAGAAAAGCAAACTCCTTTAACTTTTGTTCCTTGTGACGATGATGCTTGTGCTAACAAGAAACAGTTATAGCGTTCCAAATGGCAGTCATTTATAATCTGGATTTAAAAAACCCACAATTCTATGAAAATGACAAATAGCATGCCAGAAAAGATAAAAAACGCTAGTATGAGATGAATCTTACCTACAGGTGATGTTTCTTTGGCAGAACCCGCCAGCCCCGTTCCGCCCAGCCCCACATCTTCCAGCAAAGTTCCACGAGGTCTGGTCATCCTGAAAGGAACAAGCCCTCACCCTAGGTCTCTCTCAAGGGCAGCCAGAACCTTCTCTCCACCGTTCTGTGTTAATGGCTTCATGGAACTTTAAAGCTGGAACAGTCTCACACATCAAGAACAGGCTTCGGAAAATGTAAATGAACCTGCACAATGTCCCAGAGCTCGTCAGAGTCAAAGCTCAGATTGAAACTCACTCCTTTTGACTGTCAAGTCACTCCACTCTCTCTACCACATCCTAAAAGCCAAGTCCACCGTGCAACCTTTCACGTCACTTGTATTTGCCACAAGAATTTCTGGAAGGGAAAGGGATCAACAGTAGGAAATGCATCATTCTGATCTGGAACATGTTTAAAATTTTTTTTTTCTTTTAGAAAAATGGCACTCGCGGCACCTTTCCCCATTGTAGCAAATGTGAAAATTACCCAAGGAAAGGTTGTGTCATGGCGCATTTGTGTGGGCGGACTGCGGATCTCAGGGGCCTGGGTTCGAATCTCAGCCGTGGCATTCCTGCTACTAAGACCTCCCTCTCCTCCAGCATCCTCACCTATCCTATGGTGGTAATAACATCGGGATCTCCTTCAGGGGCTTCCTAGGAGGTTAGATGAATTTGTATGGCGTATGGAATAATTCCCTGTCTGCCATATAGAACAATTCTTTGAACTACAGTAAATGTTATACAACCGTTAAGCATTTTTTCATGCAGGGAGATGTGATGCGTAGTTATATGCATAAGATAAATATTGTGTTATTTTATGCTAAAAATCCAAAGTCTGAGAGCTCCAAAAATATAAATTGTTGCAGTTTTAGAAAACCTCTCTCGAAGGGTTTTGAAACTTTAAGCTAAAGGGCAATTAGAGGAAAAACAACAATGGCAATCAGATAATATAAACACACCGTCACCTGGGCTTCTGGTCCTTGCATAATAATTCCGATCTAATTAAGAGAAGATAGTGTATACCAGCCCCCTCCCCCCACACCCTCCTCTTCCCCATAAATCACAAAAAAGGCCTGATTAAAACAGATGGCTCTTAAATCATAGCCTGAAGCTCTGAAGAACTGAAACATCCTACTCATAACACCAGGAGAAACAGGATCTTGAGAGTGTCAGAACGCGTTCTCTGTGGAAAACATTCTTTCCTCACTCGGTAGAATGTGATCTCATGGAGGCAGCTAGTTAGAGAAACCCGGGGGGAGACTCCAGGGGAGACCAGTGATGAGACTTCCAGGCAAATGGAGCACTTGTTCAGAGGGGAGTTGACCCTCCCGAACAGGCTGAGCACTTACTTGTCATCCGAGACCGAGAGAAGGTGTGGCCTCTCCAAGGTGGACGGCAAGGGCTTAGGGCACCTGCCGCGCCTGTGTCGCCAGAGGAACTGAAATCCCACCTGCATGTTCATCCTTGCCTCCCCCTCCCCACCCCCAGCGGGGCTGGGGGTTTTCTCGACTCCTCAGACCCAGATCTGCTGGCGAAAACCAGGAGAGTTGGATTGGATCCATGACCACCCCTGCTGGATCTTCATTTTTTTCCTCATCTACGGTCAACCCCCCCTTCCATTTTGCCCAAACATTTGACCACATCCCTTAGTAGCTTAAACTCGTTTTAACAGCCTCTCCACGCCTATGTGGTAAAAAGCCTTCCACAACACGACCCCCCCAAAATTCTACCTATATCTCCACAATACTTCCCCGAGCAAACTTACACGCCTTCTGGACTTCATTCTTGGTGATTTTCCTCTGCAAGGAATCTGCTTTCCTTCCCTCTCCACCTCCCAAATTCCCAAGTCCATTTATTCTTTTTGTCTACATCACTGTGTCCTCTCTGGCGAGACTTTCTCTTTGCATCTCTGAAATTCCTTGTATCTGCCTTCCAGCAGCCCCTCCTCTAACCATCCTGAATTCTGTATTCCTATAATGATTTTTGGTACCACGAGCATGGCCTTTTATTAAATTGTATATATCTCCCCCAACAGACTGCAAGCTCATTTAGGGAAAATAACAGTGCTTTTATTCACAGAGCTTGGCACCCTCTGTGTGCAATAATTGCAAATTATTGCAATTTCCATGGCAATTATTCACTCCTCTTCTATAGCCTCTGTCTACCTCGTGGACCAGGCGGTAGGTAAACCAACAACCCCACCCCCACTCTGCACCTTATCCAGGAAGTGAGAGAATGAATTGTTAGTCTTCAAAAGAAAATATAAACTATCTTTTTCACTCAACGGAGTTTTCCCCGTGTGCAAAGCTCAACTGGAGATTAAACACACACACACACACACACACACACACACACACACACACACACACACACA
>NW_027397079.1:15134728-15178059 GCF_003265705.2 Callorhinus ursinus | reverse complement strand
ACACACACACACACACACACACACACACACACACACACACACACACAGGTTTCAGCCTCCAGAAGCAGAGACAACATGGTTTATCACATGATAAACCACAAGGCAGTAAACATTAATACCAGCTAATGGTGCGATACAGATGATAAGAACTTTAAGAGAGATTCTTTGTAGATTATGGTGGTCAGGAAAATCTTCCCAGAGGAGTTGAGATTTGAAGAACTGTGATCTCTCACACAGGTGCCAAGAAAAGAAAATAAAGCATACCTGACTTGTGAGGAAAGATCATTGGATCCAAGGAGACAAGAAAGGGTTAGACTAAAAGTGGAGAAATGCAAAGTGTTTTAGGAGGATTATAAAATAATTAGTTTGGCTGGGACAGATAATCCAAGGGGAGATGGGGCATAATGCAGCAAAATGCAGGCCGAGAGGTTTGAGTTGGATCCTAGGACAGCATTTTCCAAAGCAAGATTTGCAGAATAACATTCCTACAAGTTGCAACTAAAAGGGTTGAGGTAGAGTTTTGGTAGTTAAATCAGTTTGGAAAATACTATTTGGTCTCCCTTCTGGAGATCAATGATGCATATTAGAATATTAAAGGCACTGAGAAGTCCTGCATTAAAGAGCCCCATTTTCCTCTGAGTTTTCACATATTTCAAAAATTTTGCTTTGTGAACCCTAATTTAAGAAATGCTGAACTCCAGGCAGTATGGAGTATTAAAATAAAGTAACACTCACATTTTTTAAGAGTGTAGACCACAGAGTTAGCAAAATGAAGGAGACAACACAGATGGAGCTGGAGCTAAGAAACAGAGAGAAACAAAGGTGTGAAGCGATGTGAAAAGCTGTGAGAAATTAAAGTTGAAGTTAGAAGTGAATCAGGCACTTTCCACAAACTTTGCCAGGGTTCAGTGGGGTTTCTGGGAACATCTATCAAAAGCATCTCCTGCAAGTGCAGGGACAGTTTGTACCTCCCTAGGTAAGGGGAAAAAAAAAAAAAACAATTAAAAGAGGAATCTGTATGGAAACAGGTACAGGAGATGGCGAGTGATCTGTAAATGGACTCTTTCCTTTGTAAATACATATCCTTATAGAAAATAATCCAAAATCAAAGCCATGTGTGATTTAGAATACTTATCTTTTAAACCAGATGAAACCGGTTCCAGCTTCAACTTCCTAGAATCCAGAATTATAAGCCAATCACAGCACAGCACTAATGGAAATGCTGGGAGTCCAAAGGGCAAAGTAATTAACATTAGTGTTCAAAACAGAAGTGGATTTATGATTTTTCATCACTTTGAATCTCCATTTATCCAGGTTCTTCATACTAAGCATATGGAAGTGCTTTACATCTGTGGTTTCTAATCCTGTCATGGAGAAAGGAGTTTTATGCTCAGAAAATAATTGAATTCTTTCAAGACACCATTTAGTAAACACTAAATAGCTACTCTCTGGGCTGGTATTTTCCAAATGGCTAGTCCAGAACCTGTATTCCTTGAGATGTCAATGGATGTTGCATATAAACAAGGGTCCTATGGCCAGGTGTGGGCAATGGTGAGGTTACTGTATTTCTTTACTGCAGAGCTTCCCAGAGCGTTTACAGCATTTTACTTTGAGAAACCTCAGTGGGGAGGAGGTGTTGTGCCTCATGTCCTCATTCACTCAACCCAGGACCCCTTCTTTCATGAGTACTGTATGTCCCTGATATTCCACTGATAACCTTTTAGAAGACACAAGACTACCTGTCGCCTGCAGGAGTTAATTTGTTTCTTAGACAGGAAGATTCTAAGCCCTTATGACACGAATAATCCAAACGTGAGGATCAGTGGGCTCCCTGGTGTGGTAAAGAGTCCTGCAATAGGCCATAAGCCCTCACAGCTTCAGTGGTCCTCCTCTGACAGATAATAATCCTACCTTTCTTGTGGACCTCTTAGGGTGACCGCAAGGACCAGTGGAGACCCTACATGCAAGCATGCTTTATAAATGAAAAACACGGTATACAATGTTCAGCAAGACACTGTAGGAAGAGGAGTGGAAACAATCTCTGCCTCCTCTGAATTTCCTTGGTCCTTTGCTTCTCTCATGGCACTGATTACAATTGATCTTAAAGCCCACTTAAATGAGGACAAACCCAATTTTGTCCCATAGTCTATCAGGTCCTCATGACGTGGACCCTGCTAAATCAAGGACCACTTGCTCATGCCATTCTGGCCTTTTTCCTGTTCTTCAGACATGACCTCCCCCCTCATTCCCACCTCAGTGTCTGCTCCCTCTACACAGGCTGCTCTTCTCAAATGTCATGTCTGCAGAAGGGTCTTCCCTGACCACCTTTTCAGAAAAACCCCATGATGGCCATGACCCAGCTTATTTTCTTCATAACACTGAGCATTGTCAGAAATCAATCTATTAATGTATTCATGTGCATTTTTGTTACCTGGCTCCTCCTCCTAGGATGTAAGCCCCATGAGGACAAACACCCTGGCCTACTGTGTCCACTGTGATCTGGTGTTGGGAATCTAGGAGACCCCCATTAAATATCTGTTGCATGCAAGAAGTTCAAGTAAACAGCTACTTGGTGAGAAAAAGCAGGAAATCCTGTAAATGGGGAGGATGAGGAGGTGTCCATGTTCTCACTTCTACCCGACGGTGTTTACGTGGTTGCATTCACTTTGTGATAATTCCTCAAGCTGTAAATGTCTATTTCGGCTCTTTTTTGGGTCTTGGTTTAAACCAAAATGGTTTTTGATGTATTGGTGTTTCTATAATCGTGAATATGGAAATGAGAGTAATTGTTACTATTTTTGAGGACTCACGATGAGCCCTACACCCTGCTAGGCACTTCATCTATATTATCACATCGAATCCTCAAAAATACCATAAGTAATCATCACAACCCATTTTACGGATGGAGAAACTGAGGCACAGAGAGACCAAGTAATCTGATTGTAGTCACACAGGTAGGAAGTCAACACAACTGGGATCCCGAACTCATTTGTTCTAATTTTAAATGTATATGTGTTCTACTGAGTCCTGCTTGAAAGTCACTTATAGAGTCAGGACTGGTATTCTGAGGTGTCCTCACCCTTCCTCAGACCCCTTCCTACTTAGAGGCTGTCACAGGCCAACAGGGGTTGAATGCGGCCCCTTACTCTACACCTTCTCAGGGATCTACAAACACCACCACCAGACGAACTTCACCTGTGCATGGAACACACCAGAAATCCTTGTATGTGGCATAAATGCAGACGGTGAGCAGAAGTGCCCCAGAGCGGCGGCAGTGAGGACCTGCCAAGGTAACAGGATGGCCTGCTCTGGCCCGAAGGACTTCCCGGAGGCAGAGTCAGACCTGGGGCTTCCGGTCTGGTGCTGAGTTTGAAATCTGACCAGGTTCGGGTGTTTTTCTCTACGTCATTGAGAACTTCTTTGGAAGAAACGGCACTTCTAGTTAGAAGAGATCTGGGGGAATAAGCCACCATGGGGAGAGAACAGACTTTGGTGTGTTTTTTTTCTCCCCCCAAATAACTACTTGCATCGTTGGATTAGTGTACTGTAACAACAACTGAAAAGGATTTGTTTCTCCAAATAGAGGGTCACCTTGGAGTGATTTGCACGGCTGCCAAAATATAATCCTTCTGCAAACGATGGATGGGGGCACTGACAAGTTTCTACAGGAAGGAGCTTGGCAGGCAAGCACTCTGGGAAAGGCCCTGACTTAAACCAGAGGAAACTCAGATGGAAATGAAACTGTTTGCTTTTCCTTCCATGTGTCTGACAGATTCCCCCAAGGTCCTATGGGGTTTATTACAAAGGTGGCAGACCCTATCGCAAATTTGAGGGCAGCCACACACTATCAAAGAAATAAAAAGAACACTCATTTGTCCGATCGTTGAGGTTTTCTTAAGTTGCTCTGAATCCCATCCTTCTGCCAAATTTCCTGTTCCTTGCATAAGGAGATACTTTGTAATTAGCATATCACAAATAGTCCTGATCTTCTTTACAAGTCTGGATACATTTTTAAATGTTTCTTTTAAAGTACATCAGGATTCTTCACACTCTCTAAAGAAGTAGGAGCATTAAAGCTCCTACTTTGTTGGTTCAATTCTTGATTTTTTTTTTTTTTTTTTTTGTTCTTTGTAATGGAAAGGTCACAGAACTGGAAGGCAGCGGACTGGATTCTGGTTTTGGCTGAGCTGCTAATTAGCTGTGTCACTTTAGGCAAATTGCTTCACCTTTGAGGGCCTCGGATTCCTTTTCAGCAAAATGAAGGAGGAGGTTGGACCAAACAGAAAGTCCCTCCCAGTTTAAAACACTATGATCCTATTTGCGAAGCTCGAATGATTCCTTGTCTCCCTATCCAAAAGCTGGAGCAAGTGATTCTCTTTGACTTAAAAATTCACAGTGCGCTAAATACAAATAGGTATACACATCAGCAAAGAGGGGTGTGATTTAAAGGCACACAGACATTTAACTGTGAAATTACGTACGACCTTTGAATACCTCTCTTCCCTAGAGAGCTATATATTTTCTCACCTAGCTTTAATAGGTTGATAAATTTATAAACGCACGCGTGCGTGCGCGCGCGCACACACACACACACACACACACACTGACATGAAGGAATCCCCACTGACAGGAAGGAATACTGAAGCAATGAAAAGAAAGTCCTAGATATCAAAAAGCTGTTTCAGCCTTTCGGTACACTAAGAAAAAAAAAAAAAAAGAATCTGGTCAATTCAAGAAAATAATTTGGATTGCCCAGTAACATCTGGGCTTCAGGATTTGACTTGCAGTATCAAAATTCATAAAAGCACAGAACCGATCTTGGCTTGGATTAAGAGCTCCGAGAGAGCAAGAACCATGCTGCCTTTATGTGATCCATAGTCAACACCGTCTGCTGAGTGGATTGAGACTTCCCCATAAAGGTTTTCCAGCCCCTGGACCCACCATCTCTTTCCTGTCCCAGTCACACCAATACCCGCAACCCGGCTCCCCACCTGCCTTCCAAGGGCTGCCTGCCGCGTCTCATTTTGGGGGCTTCCAGGTCTGGTTTGCCCCGCGCCCCCCACCTCCCGCATCCTCTCATCATCATCCTCTTTGATCACCACCAGCTTGACTCAGTGAGTGCCTGTCGCACTGATGTCACCCCGTTCAGGGTTCTCTGCTCCCACAGCACCGTGATCCTGCCCTGTTGTATCTGCCTGTTGACACAGCTGCCTCCCGCTCTCACTTTGCAGAAACCAGAGCTCAGAGGGGCCTTGGTCACATCTGTAGCTCCAGGACACCCGAATGGCAAGGGAGGAAAAGAGAGAATGGACAAAGGGCGAGCAAGGTGCTGAGCGAGGCACTGTGGGCGTCCCAAGAACCGACCTCCATCATCCCGAGCCCCACCTTCCTGAACGATGTACCATATACATTGTTAATGTTCGATAACCACCAAAATATGGTCTAAATAATCTTATTCTTCATGAGAGAAAGAATCCCAAAGACTGAGAAAATCAGAAAAACCTTCCTATGTAAAGAGAAGGGTGTGTGTGTGTAGGCAATAGGAACCCATTGATGTTTTTTCTATGGAAGAAGAGCCAGAAAGAAAAAAGTTTTAAGAAGGATACCTCGCAGTGGTGTATAAACACATTGAAATGGCATAGAGATTATTTTTCTAACTTATTTTTTTATTTTAATTCCATTAATTAACATATAATATATTATTGGTCTCAGAGGTACAGGTCTGTGATTCATCAGTCTTATATAATACCCAGTACTCATTACATCACAATCAAATGCCATAGAGATTAAAGTACAAATTATTTCCAATAATTATGCAGCCATGAAAAATTATGACAAATAATTATATTTATAGATGTGGAAAAGCAATCATAGGTTAAATACAAAAAGTAGGCTACAAAACCATATAGGTGATAGAATCGCAATTTTTAAGATATTTTTATCATTTTTATATATGAGAAGATTTAGATAACTAGGAGGGAAAACCTCAGAGTGTCAACAGAGATATTATCTGAGTGGTGAAATAGGTGACTTTTCCCTTCCTTCTTCCCACCCTTCTCTCTTTCCTTCTCTCTCTTTGCTTATCTGTATTTTCCAAATTTCTTTCTCCCATGAACATGAACCACTTGGGTAATTTTTGTAGATCTCCTCTGAGTAAGTAAATAGCCCGTTTATAAATATTAAACAGTGCAGGAAGGAGTTGGCGAGGATTTGGCCCCAGGCGGTGGCCACGGGAATTGAGAAGGAAGCAGAGCTAAGAGCAACTGGGGAGAAGAGCTGACAGACGTGGGCGCCTGACTCGGTGATGAATTTAAGGGCTATCAGAAATCCAGTGTGACTCCCAGGTTTTCAGCCCACGTGGGGGAAATGCTGGTTATGCTGCCAGGAATGGGGCTAGCACCGAGGGCAGTGAGTTTGGACGAAAAGATCATTCCCCCTTTGTGTGTGTGGGGGGGGATGGCTTAGCCCGCTGATGGGTATTAAGGGGGGGCACGTATTGAATGGAGCACTGGGTGTTATGCGCAAACAATGAATCATGGAACACTACATCAAAAACTAATGATGTAATGTATGGTGATTAACATAACATAATAAAATTAAATTAAAAAAAAAAGAAAAAGAAGTCAGCAAATCCGCCAAAAAAAAAGATCATTCCCCCTTGCCATGTCTGCTTGAAGTAGTGACAGGTCATCCAAGAGGGACTGAAGTTTGAGACCGGGGGCGGGGGGCGGGGGGAGCAAAGTGGATGTAGATTTAGGACTCACGCCCAGCCCCAGCTCAGAGTAGGCACCCCTCCAGGATGCCCACAGGAGCCAGACTCCTCCAGCCGGGCAGCCCTTGGGCTGTGCCCAGACGAGCTGTCTCCTCGTCTCCCTTCCCTCACTAGACCTTGGACTCCGGGAGGCAGGGCCCAGCTGACGCGTTCAGCTCCCCCTCAATGCCTAGGTCAATGCCTGGGGCAGAACAGGTGCCCGAGGAGTGTGGCGGACTGCTGAATCCTCCGCGGCGACCGCTAAAGCAGGGAGAGTGGATGAAATGTCTGAGAGAAGGAGGAGCTGAATGGACAGACACTTGGGAAATACAAGAGGCATGGGAGGGACAGTACTGCCAACCAAACAGATGCAGATCAAGGACAATGCAGCTTCCCAGAATCTACCCCTGGAGGGGAGCTGCAAATCCGACGAGACCAACAAGGACCTGCGGAGGTGAGAGTCCTGGGGACAGGACAGGAAAGGTGACCAATGACAAGGTTGCTGGTGATTCAAGAGAGAATGGTGTCAGGGACAAAATCCGATGAATGAAAGCGGAACCCTCTCCGAAGCTGTGCAGTGAGGAGGTAAAACAACGCAGCTCAGGAGAAGCTGAGTCAGGGCTGACTTGTTCAGAATCCAAGCGGGGGACCTGCACGGGCAGCCGTCGGAGGCAGAAGGAAGAGGAAAACCTGTGTGATCTCCCCGTGCTCTGACCGCCCACGGCACTCCCAGCGCACACCACGAAACTGAGCTCTAATTACACGCTCAGATCATTCGCTGAAGCTGCTTCTGTCCTCTCCTCTCATTTAGATGGCCTACCAAACCGTGGGGTAAATTCCCACACTAAATTCCTCAATGAGATTTGGTAGTTGATGGTTTGGCCCCCCTGGGATCAGGGCCAAAGGGAACACAGCCAGAGACATAAACACACGGGCACTAACTTTTAAACAGACACTACTGCAAAACAAACAAAAAAAAGGGCTATTTTTAAAGTAGCGCCTTGACATCTTCCTTCCCTTTTTCCCTAAAAGCAACACACCCCATTGTACCTGAGCAAGGGAGTTATCATCCCCCACCGTGCGTGCTGGTTAATTGCAAGGTGACGTTCCTATGGACCGTGCTACTACTATTAGCGGCCAGTCCGCGGGGGACGGGGGACGGGGGGGGGGGGGGGGGAAAACAGCGGCAGCCTCGGTCAAGGTGTCTGCGGGCAGATCCCCGTGCCTGCTTCACAGCCCTCAGAAGGCGCGCTCAGAGTGGTTCGATGAGAGGTACACCTCTGCAGCAAGACTTTCCGGAAGCCGGTCAGGGAGCTCCCAGCAAGGCCGGGAATGAAGCCCGAGACCGGAAGCTGACTCAGAACAGACCTGCCCAGGCAGACGGAGGTGAAGCGCTCACATTTGCCCCCCATTCGCACGCTTCCAGACAAGCCATTAACATTCCTCCGTGCGTCATTCCAGCCATACCTTCTGCTGAACGAAACCCCGTGGCTTGCTCACATGTATTTTTGCAATCGGAAAAACAATCAACTCTGCCCATTCAAGCACTTTTTTTCCCTTAAGCTTGAAGATGCTTACATACACATAAAAAAGTGTATGTATGATAAACATATCCATAATAAACTTTACCGAAGATTTTCCCACACAAAGATATGTGCAAAATGTATGCTAAACGGATGAACTGAACGTTGGTTTCTCTTCAATAATGAGCTTGGCTCTTTCCAAGCTACTCTTGCTATAAGTTACACTTTCCAGCAAGAAAAAGTGAACATGTGGAAATTACATGAACGTTTTCAGGACGCTGGGGTCCATTTAATATACTGAAGCAACAATTTATCAAATAGGACCCAAGAGTCCAGCCTCACGGCCCCTTTCACATATGCTAAATGACTCCCCCAAGACTAGTCTATAGACAAAGAATCTGCATCATTAATTAAAGAACTGGAATGGTCTGTACTAACCTGGGAGCACCCTGCTGTAGGAGAGACTCGAACGTACGCCATAATTGCAAAGCGAACAGTTGGGACAAGGAGTTTTCAGAATTAAGCACTTAAAACGAATGCGTGTGACTCCACTTCCTTGCTAACCTAGTGTACAACAGGTGTGGGAATTAGTTCTGTTATTTACACTCCCCCTTATTTTAACTTGGCCAAATGTTCCATATTGAGTTATTCTGTGGGTTTCAGATTGATCACCAAAGGAAAAAGAAAATCAGGGTGAAGAGTTTCTTGCTAAACACTAAGGTTTCAGGGCTTGTCAGGAAAGAACAAATCTATCCACGGAACAGTTCATATCCAGGAGACTCAGCTGAGTCTCAAAGATTTGAGATTTCAATGTTGCCAAACTAGCCAAGAATTGCCAAGTATTATACTAAATTCGTATGCACATTAAAAAATACTCCCTGTTTATAAACAATCTTCCATATGCGTTGGACAGAAAAGCACCAAGTTACGATTCACTGGCTGACTTCTGCAATCTGTCATTAATTGCTATTTTCAAGTTAAAATTACCCCATTAAATTTATTTCCAGGGCTCGCTTTCAAACCCGTTTATAAGCAAGCTTCTATTTCCCAATGAGATGTCAAATAATTTACCTAATGGTTCCATTTACATAGGATTTAACTTTTTATGTAAACATTTCAGAAAAGCGGGCCTCTCTTGTGCACTGTCTTTTATTTTAAAACATACGTTCACTTTGTATAAAAAAAGAACAAATTCAACTCTCCCCTTCCTGACCCCTCCCGGCCTCCCATGAATCTAGTTTTTTTCAAGGGCTAGAGTTTGTAAATTTTGGTCAAAGCCCTCAGAACAAATAGAAATCCTGATGAAAGCACACGCATATGTACACGCACCATCTACAGCTTCTGTGTTTTCCGTCAGGTCTCTGCACAGGTCTCAGCTGTAGGGGATCTTGCTATTGGCTCAAATTGCAACGTCAACCAAACATGGGGCAAAGAAAGCTCATCTAAAGCTATTTCCTGGGGCGCCTGGGTGGCTCAGTCCTGAAGTGTCTGCCTTCGGCTCAGGTCATGATCCCAGGGTCCTGGGATCGAGCCCCGCATCGGGCTCCCTGCTCGGCGGGAAGCCTGCTTCTCCCTCTCCCACTCCCCCTGCTTATGTTCCTGCTCTCACTATCTCTCTGTCAAATAAATAAATAAAATCTTAAAAAAAAAAAAAAAAAACAAGCTTCCAAAAAAAAAAAAAAGATATTTCCTGTGGGCTCATCCGAAGGTACCCTTCTTTTGGCTAATAAATAGCAAAGTCCAAGCTAAGTGATCTATGACAGCGATGAACCAATTCATTCTCCCAAACACTTAAATGTGTTTCATGATGACCTTTCCACAAGTGTCTGGAAAGAACACGAAAACGCATTTATGAGAACCATCTGAACGTGGAGAGCAATTGACAAATAATTCTCCATTTACGGAGAAATCATGAAAGTAGGAGGGCCTGGTGGAGTACAAGTTTATAGTGATCGTAGCCCCCACACGAGACACACAAATAAACCTCCTAGTGTTTCAGATTTTGGACAAATGAACTATTAGTGCCAATGTCACCAGACCCCCCCAAAAAAAAAAAAGAAAAGAAACCTGTCAGTTCTTGTGAAGTATTGTATTTTAAAAATTCAGACCAATTCCTGAGTTTCCTCCGTCTAGAAACATACCCCCGAGTTCAATATACTTACTCTCCAGTGTGGGTCCTGGCTTCTTAGTTTTGCGAGCGGTCTGTAAAATGTACAGATGGTAATCATCTGCGGCTTCCTTCAAATCCTGACGACTTCTGCTTTATTCTCTTGATTTCCTTTGGTGCCAGAGACGCTGTTCTGTGCCGAGGTTACCGCATGTGAAGTGAAGCTGAAGTCAGCATTTTACTACATTCAGCATTTCAGGTTTCCTGATAGCTAACTCCAACATTAAAGATAGCCATGCTGTGGATATTTTTCAATCTCCTTATTCTCTTTTCCGTCTTCCATGGGAGGGTGCTGGGTCCTCCTGCAGCGGCACAGAGCTTTCGTGTTTCCAGACCGCACGAAAATAAATACTAATGCAATTCATTTCTACCTTCCGACATGCCTTTCCTTCCCCGGTGGCTTTGGCAGCCTTAATTTTCCCACACTCTCCTGTAATGGTGAAGGGCTTGTCTGGGCAAGCGAGATAGCACTTGGGCAGGAGATTAAAAGCCCACACTGAAGTCATTAAGTACCTTCGGGGCCGGGCCCTGAATGCACTCCACAAGTCTCCAAACACTGTCACCTACACTTGAAAAGCAACCGGAAAAGCGTTAACAACTAAGACGATCTCATTTGGGCATTTCCAGGCCCTCGAACCACCTGTGTTTTATATCACGAAACAGTGCTTCAGCTTGGAGACCGGGACCAGGAGGAAATGCCTTACTTGCATTTCATTGCACCTTGAAGTATGTGAACAGTGAACCCCGACGGAGGTCTAGAGCTAAGGTGACCCAAGTCCCATGCAGCCCAGGACAGTCCCCAGTGTGTAACCATCCCTGACACTGCCTTCCACCCTCGACACTGTCCTGCTTTCATCAACACTTGGTTACCCCATCTGTAGCTTTTGACCTCAGTTCTGGGAAGTTCTTTACATTTACCGTGTGCGTCTGAGAAACTAGCTGACACTCTACCCCTGAAATCACAGGTTCAAGTAACTATTTAGCCATTCCGACAGTTAAGAATTGACACCTTTCTCCCACCTGTTAGTTACACTGAGGCACCCTTCCGTCAACTTATTTTATTAGCTACGTTTAAGTATTTTTCTTTTTCCTTGTTAAGATAAATCCTTAAAAACCCACCTCTAACTTACACAGAAGAATCCTTCACGCCTTGAAGGAATATTCCTCCCAATTTACAAGGTGTGGTCAGATCATCCAATCTAGAATAATTTTGATGTAGGTGTGACACAAAGCAGCATCTTCCTTTCTCCCATTTGCTGCCTGATTAAAGCATGAAAGAGAAAGTTGCAACATATTCTTCTTTTGACATTTTTAAAAGAAATCTCACTACAGAATCTTGGGGATTACCCATAAATAACAATTATTATAAACAGAAATCATAAAGAATAATAAACAAAAATCTTGTCTGGGGGTTGGGAAAGATGATATTCTCCAATTTTTTTTTTTTTTTGGTCCTTTAAGAATCTGAATAAACTTTTCAATAAGAAAATGCAGATATTTGGGGAAATCGAGTATAACTGAAAACATTAGGAAAGAAAAATCCATCAGAAATCTGAGGGATCTGGAAAAAGAATTCATGGGGCAGTAAAACGAACAGGAAAGAAGCACCACCATTTGTGGAAGGGCTTCTCCTTTGTGGCACATAAATAGAACAGCGTGCTGAACTCTCTCCATGCCTTCCCCCGATCCAATCCTACCCCGTCATTATCTTGATGTGGATGACTCCAGCCTTTATTTTACTCTCTCCCAAGTTCTAGTCTCACATGGCCAATTACGGACAGCCCCACCTAGGTGTCCTATGTATGGCTCAGACTCAAGGGGCTTGTTGCTGCTGCCTCCACTTTCCAATTTTTTTTTTTTTATAAGCCCAGCCACCTACTCTCCAGGGCGAGCACTGTCTTCCTCTTGCAAAGTCCTCTAAACACTCTCTCCAAAATATGTCTTGTGTCTATCCCCTATGAAGCTCTTTTCCATAGCCAGGTGGGACCAGCAGACCTCCCGTGGGCAGTAGGCTTGGCCTGCTCTTCCATTCCCACGACCAATCCCGCCCTGGGGCAGGAGACCTTTAATTCAACTGGAGCCAGCTCCACCCTGGAGTCCGACAGCAGGGAGCACCGACCGACAGTCCCTCTCGAAAGTCCCACTTTTCATCAAAGAGCTCCCAGTTCCCTGATCCCAGCCTGCCTCCAACCCTCAAATAACAGGGCTTCCCCTCTAGGCCTTGTTCCCAAGCTCCTGTTTTGGGGATTGCCCAGAACACTGGGCTCCTCCTGGGTCCGGGACTCCTGCCAGTTTCCCAACTTGGCCCCGACAAACCTTTCTTCTGTCTCCAGTTCAATGCTTGGAATCTGCTAGCCCCCGCCACACCATGTTCCTCCCCAGATTAACTAGTAGTCGGGAGGGCCTAGAGGTCGCCACACCTGTCAGAAACCGCTTGCCAGCTCTCAGCGTAGTGTGAACTCCCACCAAGCAAAGACAAGAGCCAGAAACCAGGTGCTCAGCAGAACTCTATGTGCTCCATCTGGGCCCTGACACGGGCTCCGGGATCCTGTTCCAGCTTTGGACACACCACCGGCTTTGGCTTATTTTGGTTCTGAATTGACACTTTTGGTTTTACCCGTGTTATATGGCTGCCTGGACATTCTGTGTTTCCGATCCTCATTCCTAACCTTCCACTTTCCCCGTAACTATGACAGCTTGCGCCCATATGGGCATGGTCTAGAACAAAGCAGCCAGCTACTATTCTTCCAAGCAGCCACCTCCCACCCGCCTCGGCCAACTCTCCTAGTTTCTGCCTATGACCACCACTGTCCATTGCCTACTGAATAGTTAGCCTCCTTCTTTCTTCCTGGCCTACAGGACCTTGGTCCATTGACCTCTTGACAGACAGACCTTGCTTGGGCCCTAAGGAAAGGGTCATGGTAAATCTCATTCCTTTTGTCCAGTGACTGATCAGAGAGGGTGTCCGACTTATTTTTGGCTAATGCAATATAAGAAGTTTTCTGAGAAGGATTTCTGTCCTGATATTTTTTAAAAATCATCAGGAAAAGGCCTTGCGCCAATCCTCTGCCTTGAATGCACAGGAAATATCTAGAGCTCCTGCAGCCACCTTGAGATTAAAAGGGAACAACAGAGGACATAGGAGACAATATTCTAATGATGCTAGAAGAGAAAGACAGATGGGGCCTGAATTCTCGACAGCGTCATTGGGCTACTTCTCTAGCTCTTGACTGTCCATTCCAGGTTTCTTATGTGAGTCAAATAAATTCCTATCTGTCTGAGCTAGTATTAGCCAGGTTTTCTGTGACAGGTGACCAAACACCTTTCCCCTAATAGAAGAGACTCATGAACTGCTTTACTTACCAGGAGGACTGCTGAGTTTGGGGGCCCTGGGTTGGGGTGGTCAATATCCCCCCATTTCCTTCTTCCTTCTTCTCATTCAGTCACTCTCCTCCCCAATTTGTTCTATACCCAAGGTTGTAGTGAGGCACCATTTTGTGCTTAGCTCATACGTACGTTTTCTTTGAGATGTACAATACTTTTAAGGCACATGAGTGACATCACTGAAAACGGTGGAGTGGGGAACATGGGCTAGATCTTCCATAAACAGCTAACAGAAACTGTCAGAATCAACTTCATCCCCAATCTGGAAGCCAGTTAAATGTTTACAGCAACCAGGTGAACACACAATCAAGAAAAAGGTGGCTAAATATCAGTAGGAGACATTTGTGGCATTTTAACTTACCCTAGCCCCATGTCCCCAACCTAGCTCAGTGGTGGTCTTGAAGACGCAACCCCCTTGCCTAGTGTGGGTGCCTGGTGCTGAAAGGAGCAGTGCAGACCTTCTTTCCAAATAATTATGGTTATTTGTTTTTGGATCTGTCTGGTGGCTCCCTGAAGGACTGGTGCAAAGGGCTTCTCTGTATTTCACCTAATTCAGAGCTCTCCCTGGGTGAAGAAGTGAGTACCCAAGAGGCATTTATCAAACAAGTTAAAGGCAAATGAATTTTCTGCCGCCACTAGGGGCAAGGGATACTCTTTGGAACAAATAACAGACACACCAAAAAGCCTGCGAGAAAAGGCTGGGAATGAGATACTTCAGGAAATAAGGACTTTGAAAAGCTCCCACATATTGCTGGGAATCTAATAGCTCCTACACATGTCCAGAGCAAGGTGTGCTCAGAAAAGACCTGAGAAGGCCCTGATCTCTCACTTCCACCTGACTTTCGGGCTAAGGTAGAGTCATAAACTGCATGGCTGAGTGTTGAAGGCATGCCCCAAAACACACAGCCTACTATGTGGTTTTTTTTTTTCTTTTTAAAATTTCTTTCTTCTTCTCCTTCTCCTTTTCCTCCTCCTACTTCTTCTTCTTCTTATTATTATTACTATTATTACTTTCTGTCTGTTTGAGATGTTTAAGGAAATCTCTGTCAAATTGCTAGTTGATCACTAAGCTAAGACTTCAGTGATCTTACATGACAGAGAATACAACTTCACAAAATTAGTTCAGAAAAGTCACTAAACCACAAAAAGCAAGAACAATCTGTGAAGCAGAAATCTGATTTCCAAAGTAGCCACATTACAGTATTCAAAACATCAGTTTTCAACAAAAAATTCAACAAAAAAATTACAAGGTGTGCAAAGATACAAGAAAGGATGGCCCATACATAGGGAGAAAAGAAATTAATAAAAACTGTCTCTGAGGAAGCCCAGATATTGAACTTACTAGAATACTTTAAATCAATTATTTTAAATATGCTCAAAAATCTAAAGAAACCATATACAAAAAAACTAAAGGAAACCAAGAAAATAGTGTCTCACCAAATAGAACATATAGATAAACAAATAGATATTATATATATACACACACACATATACACATATGTGTGTGTGTATATATATACACACACATGAGAGAGAGAGAGGGAGGGAGGAGGAAAGACAGAGGGAGAGAGAAGGAGGGAAAAAGAGAAAATTCTGTAGTTGAGAAGTATAATAATTGGAAGAGAGGAGTTCAACAACAGATGTGAGCAAACAGAAGAAAGAACTAGTGAACTTGAAGATAAATTAATTTTAATTACCCAATCTTGATAGCAGAAAATGAACAGAGTCTGAGAAATTCAAGGGACACCACAAGCATATGAACATATGCATAACAGAAAGAAAGGAGGAAAAGAAGTAGAAAGAACACATGAAGAAATAATGACCATAACATTAATCTGCATATTCAAGAAGCTCCATGGACTCCAAGTATGATAAACTCAGAGGTCTACACTGAGACACACTGTAATCAAAGTACCGAAAAACAGAGAGAATCTCAAAAGTGGAAAGCGAGAAAAGACTTGTCACACACAAAGGATCCACTATAAGATTAACAGCTGATTTCCTGTTAGAAACTACAGAAACCAGAAGGCAACGGGATGACATCTAGGTGCTAAAAGATACTATCAACTAAGAATTCTATATTCAGCAAAACTAGCCTTCAAGACTGACAAAGAAATTGACATTCCCAGATAAACAAAATCTGCTAGCAAACTACCATACAAGAAATGCTACAGAATCCCTCGTGCTGAAATGAATGGAAACTGGGAATAACTTGATCTGCATGAAGAAATGAAAACCTAGCAGAGGTTAACTACATAGGTAAATATAAAAATCAGTATTAATGTATATGTACTTATTTCCTTTTTCTGTGTATGACCTAAAAGACAACTACATAAAACAATAATTACAATCTATGTCGAGAAGCACATGTGGAATAAAGACATAATTTGTGACAATAAAGCACATATGCACAAGAGAACAATAAATCCACATTAGGGTGAGAGGTTGGGTTCCTAAAGCAATGAATGACAACGATCCCCAATTGAAGACATCCTCTTCTTTTTCCACATCCTCTCCACTTCACTTGTTACCTGCTTGGTATTTATAGGCATTTGAGTTTGCAACTCCTGTGTTTGAAACTCCTCCTAGATTAATCACACTTCTGCTTTGAGACCCCAAATGGTTCTTCATTTCCTAGGAAATAAAATTAAAACTTCTTGATCTGCCATCAAAGACTTGGAATATGTGTCTCTCTTCCATCTTTTTGGCTTTCATCTCCAAAAACTCTGTGTGGCACATTCTGTACCCCAGATAAATGGAACTGCTGACGACTCCTATTTCCAATCTTCCCATGCTCATTTCCTACCCGGCTTAAGCTTTACTGAAGCTTTTCCAGGGCTGGATGAAAAGAGCTTCCCCAGCTCTGTGAGAGTAAAGTCCACCTAGCCAGATTCCAGTGGTATTCCTTTGTCCCTCCCCTGCCCAGAAGCCATCTCTCCCTCTTCTGGTCTCTTGCACCACTTCTGCTGTACTTCCCTCATTGTATGTATTACTTTCTATTTTGTATTTAGCTGTGGTGGACATATTTTTATTGTTCTTTTTAGATTGTCAGAGAGTCCTCTCTGTAGCTTACAAAGATCACCTGATTGGTAATCTAAGGAACTGCATTAGAGACCGCCTTGGGGAGGCTATTGTGTTTTCTGTGTTTCCACTTCATCATTAAAATAAGTGAAACAACATCTGTTTTACGAAATTCTTGTGAGAATTTAATGATGTTATTTGTAATGTGTAAAGTTCATTTTACAGATGAACTTTATCTGTGAAGTTAACATTTTAGCCCGGGGTCAGAGTCCACATTTCAGTCACATTTATGTCCAATAAAATACTCAACACATAGTAGGTGAGGGGCCCAATAAATTTGTGTGGAATGAACAAGCATGCTAACTCTGTGGTGAGATGAAGTTGAGTAATTTAAAATAATTTAGAGGCATTTTTATTAATGATTTTAGCATCCAATTCATAATCTCTACCAGAGGTAATCAGTACAAGAATTTTTTTTAATAGATGCAGTTAAATGACTCACCTTGACTTTTAACACAAGCAACGACTTACTTTACTACTAACATGACTTTTTTTTTTTTTTTTGTATCCCTCAAGGTAAAAATTTTCTGAACCCAGGGCTATTTTTCACAATTCAATAATGAAGTTGTCAAACGAAAGTGAGAGAAGAAAAACTGACTGCATTAGGTATAGTGAAAGTACACCCAGTTTTATTTTTCAAAAAAAGACTTTAAATACAAGAAGATTAAGTGAGTAAAACTGCTGATTTTAGAGTAAAATAAAGCAATTGTTCACCTTGGTTTCACTCACCTACAAATCTCAGGCAACCTAAAAAGAGAAATGAGTTCACAGGTTGGTTTTTCTAAGAAATCCACTGTTGCTTTCCTGAAGACATTTTTCAGCAGAAAATATTCAACTGGACCATGGGAACTCCCTAGGACAGGTTCAGAGAGGAAGAAGAAGAAAAAAAAATGACTGCCATCCTAATAACTACTCATGATGGTGTGTCTCTTTTTCAGAGACTGATATTCCAGAATACTCAACAAATGTAAATTCACCACATTGAATAATGGTTTTGTTTTTACAAAAATATCTATTAGACTTTTTAGGGAAGAAATTGGAACTGGAGGGTTCCTGGATGGTTCACTTGGTTAGGCATCTGCCTTCGGCTCAGGTCATGATCCCGGGGTCCTGGGATCAAGCCCCGCAAAGGGCTCCCTGCTCAGCAGGGAGTCTGCTTCTTCTCCCTCTGCCCCTCCCCCTGCTTGTGCTCACTCACTCTCTCTCTCAAATAAATAAAGATTTTATTTATAAAATCCCCACTGAGTGGGGAGCCTGACATGAGACCTGACGCCAGGACCCTGAGACCATGACCTGAGCCAAAGTCAGCGGCTCAACTGACTGAGCCACTCAGGTGCCCCTCAACATATATTTATTTTATATCTATAATATATATTATATTTTTATATGACATATAAACATACATAAATATATATTAATATATGTTGATAAATACTGAGGAAAAACAAACGTACAGAACTATGAGTCAACTATAATTACAATTATCAGAAAATAAACTGGCATAGGAAGAATGTGGAATGAATCGGTTATGAAATAATGGATGGATTTTTTTTCTTTCCAAAAATTTCTCTCGAGCTATTACCCTTGTAGTCATTAAAATTCAGACAAGAAAATCTAGGATTTTTTGTTTTGGGGGGATTTTTTTTTTTTTTTTTGCTAAAACAAAACAAAACAAAACACTTCTAAGCACTCAAGCTAGTGCATTCAGTGGTCGCTAATTTTGAATACAAAAAAACCCCAGAAATATATTATAGGGGACCTTTAGGAAAATTACTTTTCTTCCACTAATGTTATACATAGTTCTTAGTTTATTTGCATTGTTATTCTCTAAATTGTCTCTAAAACTTAAATTTAAGAAGTGTTAAAGTAATTGACAAATTATGGTATTTTTAAATTTGGAACACAAAAATTCCTTAGCACCAAGTTTAGAAACCACCAAGAGTTCTTGGGTTTGAAGTAAAACTCCAAATAAAACATTGGGTGATTAATCATCTTTTTAATACTGGTGCTTTTCTATTTAAGGAAAGGACTATAAGTTGGGCTTGCATTTTTTTAATATCCCTCTCTAAGAAGCAACTGCTTTTTATATATACAAGAGAAACATGTGTACTGATGATTTTAACATGTTTATTTGGTTTTCAGGTAGACAATCATCACTAAATGTCTTTCCCCTCATTTGCTTATGTGTTTCTCCTCCCTCAAAATCCTCAAGAAATCATGAAAGTGAGAGTGATTTAGGCCCTGGACCACATTAATGCCCTATAATGTTTCTTTGTGTCACTTAACGTTTAGTGGTTTAAGATACATCTTTACTCTAACAGCTAAACATAAAAGAAATGGCTAAAGTTTTCACATACATTTTACAGATACATTTTTTTTTTTTTTTTTTTTTTTACTGTGAAAATCACTCAAGACCTTCCTGGTCAATGGATGACACATTTCCACATCACTGATATTTACATACTTTGTCCATGTATATACTTAGCTATGGCTATTGGCTGTCAAATTCTATTTATTTTCCACATGAAATGAAGTATTTAGCAATATCTGTTAGTAATTTTGAAAGAATTCTGGAATACTAAGACGGAGAGAGAAAGTTCTACAATGCTACTAACTAGTGGACATCAAAAGGGTATTAACATGTTGAATTGGAATTCATCTTTATATCTACTTTTTTCTTAAAATCTTCACCTTCCCCAAATTTTACATACTTGAAAATCCACTGAGACTTCAGCCAAATGAGTTGCTTATGCTTTCTTAAGCAATAATTTCACCTTGTTGATGAGACTGTAGAAAAACATTAGAAATACCACACAATAATACAAGTTCCATGAAAGCAAGAACTTTGGCAATTCTGTTCATTACTATGTCTCACAGTACCACACCTGGAATACAGTTGACACTCAGTAAATGTCTGTCACGTATTTGTTGAATTTGTAGAACTAAATCACAAAAAAAGACTGAATTTAGTGGTCCAAGAATTGCAAATGGAAATGTAATCAATTTTGCTGTCGACAACCACAAAAATTATTTTTCATGACTACTTTCTAAAGTTGAATCTCTTAAATTCTGAGCCTCTTATAGAACCAGATAGGGCATTATTTTAATCAATGTGGGCTAGCTCACCTTTGCTGACATTACAGGGGTTGCTACAAAGCACAACTCAGGTAGCAGGATCCATTTTGTAAACTGTCATTTAACTACATTTAATGACAATCTATTCACCTGTAGGAATGCAGGCCACTCCAACAGACAAACAATAGCTCACTCCACCTTGGTCGACACAGACTCGGTACATTTGAGCCTTTTAACAGCTTTTCTATGTATAATTAGGAGCACTCACACTGCCTCAGTGTCATTAGATTTTATAAATATAAATGCACCTCCCGTGCCTTTCTTTTTAGTCTCTGCACTCATTATTTGCAACTCCCATTTTAAAGTCCTCAGACTTTTGCTCAGTCCTGAAAGTCTTCAGACGGCTCAAGGAAACGGTATTACCCGGCACTGTGGAGTCCCTGCCCCTGACCCCAGCAGACCACAGACGGAACTCACTCACCCTCCTTCCCCTGAAGTTATTCTCTGGGGTTGATCTGGCTATCTAAAGAAAAATAACGGATGTCTATCTGGAGTAAAATTTAAACAAAATGCACAAGGAAATCTAATGTAATGTTGGGTAGAATAACTCTTCGTCACCCTCACCCTTCTGCACCACCTGCAGCTACTGTCACTCCTTGGTCCTCACTAACCCCTGCCCGGCACCCTCCCGAGGGACCCACCTCAAAGGGGCTCCCTCCATGACATGGATTCAGACCGCAGACTCCTTTTCCACACACGTCTCCCAGGCTGGGAGGCCACTTTCCCCTCCTCCAGCTGCCTTGAGCTTCCCACCCCCGGAGTATAAATCTTTCATCTCCAGTACCAGGGTCTCCCCTATCTGCTCCAGCCGCAGGAATCCTCGGCTTTGAACTCCCACAGCACTTACTCCTGGGCAAGGAGGGGCTCCTTACTCCAGCTTCAACCTAAACATCCCTCTGCTTGTTTGTTTTCTATGTTGGGCTCCAGGTAGGTGTTAATTTGAAGAAGGGATTCTGTCATTAAAAAAATAAATACAAGCATAAAATCCAGAAACCATTGGTCTACAGTGCTAAGTTCGGTAAACATCAAGTTACTGGATTATTTCATGTTTAGTCCTGTCTTTCAAACCAAATAAGGAGGCTTCTGAAGGGCAGAATGTACCTTATTTTTGGTAGGTATCCCTTAGAATGTAGCATAATGCTATGTACGTGGTAAGTGTTCTAGAAAATAAAGCTAAGTAAATGAATTTTACTGTTAGAATATATAACACAGACACCTCCCTCTAAAAATGAACCTTAGGGAATGCCAGGAATTTCTACATCTTCTCAATTTGATTGGCTGTTCCATGGTATGTGTGTGCGTGTATATATGCATATATATATATATATATATATATATATATATATATAGTGAGTGTGTGTATATATAAAATCATTGAGCTGTATACTTAAGGTTAATGCACCTTATGTGTTTCACCGTATTATGTTAGCCCTCAATTTTTAAGTAAAGAAACACAACTTCAAAGTAAGAAGAAAACATTTACTCCACAGGCGTTAATCGAATCCGTACTGTATTCTGTTCAAGGCACAATGTTCCACACTCATCCCCCAGTCAGTCACTCTTACAACTACATACAAGGCACTGAACATGCATGACTGAGATGAACGCAGTCGTTACCCTCACCAGGTTTATAGTCACATAAGGAGGATAAACTATTAAATACGAAACTGTAGTCAGGAATGATGAACATGCACTAAACCGACAATGCCCAGACAGAAGCAATAGAAACATCTGATTTTATAACTGGGAGATATCTGGGGCACCTGGGTGGCTCAGTCAGTTAAGCGTCTGCCTTTGGCTCAGGTCATGATCCTGGGGTCCTGCGTCGGGCTCCCTACTCAGCAGGCAGCCTGCTTCTCCCTCTGCCTGCAGCTCCCCCTGCTTGTGCTCTCACTCACTCTCTCTCTCTCTCTCTCTGACAAATAAAGAAATAAAATCTTAAAAAAAAAAAAAATAACCGGGAGTCATTGAAAAGCCAGTTTCTGCAAGGTCAATGGAGAAGCCCAGATCCGGATCCAGCCAGTCACGTAGTTCTGTGGCAGGTTTCCTGCTTGTCTGGTGACATCACAGGTCCCTCCATTCAGAAAGTTTAAGCAACTCTTGGGGACCCAGGTCAACACTTTTTTTAGGAGCCTAGAAGACTGAGGAGGCTGCTCCCAGACTAGTCTCTCAGCTCATGAAAATCAAGGAGACCAGCATTTCCCTGTGTCTTCTCCCATAATAAACTGAGTCGCAGGGGTGCCTGGGTGGCTCAGTCAGTTAAGTGTCTGCCTTTGGTTCAGATCATGATCCCAGCTGGGGTCCTGGGATCGAGCCCCATGTTGGACTCCCTGCTCAGTGGGGGGTCTGCCTCTCTCTCCGCCCCTTCCCCTCTCCCTGCTTCTGTGCACTCTCTCTTTCTCTCTCTCTCTCTCTCAAATAAATAAATAAAATCTTAGAAAAAAAAAAAACTGAGTTGCAAGGCCAAGTGGCCACCCCAGGGTCCAGGCAGCTATATTCCAAGCTTTGATGAGATAAACATACTTGAACTAAAGAATGTAGTTCTACAAAAGCAATTCCCAAACTCTAAACACTGTAAGAAGCTGCAGCCTAGAAAAATAATGTCATTTCATAAATGGGAAGATACTCTCGAGATGCAAGCCTCAAAAGAGAACTGAATACTTATCCTGATATTTGCAAGGATCAGAAAATGACTTCTTTATGTCTTGCTTTTTTAAAAAATTGTTTTCTATCGGCCATTCTTTCTTTACTCACCTACACAAGTCTCTGCCTCAAACAGCATCTCAAGAAAGCAAAATTTAAATTTTAAAATGCATTGGCCAGTGCACTGAAGAATTAGTTTTAATTTCCTATCCAGTATAAGTTTGTCCCTAACATCCTACGGAATTTAGCATTGAATGACGGGCAAAGAATGGTGACACTTCCCTAGAGGAAGGAAAAAGAGTTTACCCCCTAAAATTTCCCCAGCACTTAAACTGAGACACAAAATGGCTAGATCAAATATGACAGAGCTGGCGGGACATGGGAAGCTGAAACAGGAAACTCTTATCCAGCCTCAAAGATAAGGTTTAGACAAGTGCTTTTCAACTATCCAGGGGGTTGTAGGAAGTAGAAAGATGTGACAATTCCACAGGACTTGAGTATCCGGCCTGGTTCAATCTCAGCTCTGTCACTAACTTGTGATGTGATCTTGAGCAAGTCTGCCCAACTGCCCACACTTCTGGTCCTGATCACTATGGGGGGTGGGGCAGCATCATATCACAACACTAGCCAACACTGAACAGCAAAGAACATAGCAGTTATCTCCCACACACACACACACACACACACACACACACTATTACCACCAAATATCATTACCATCATGGGAATATAGCTGTGCTTGGGCTGGCTGAATAGGACGAATAGATGACAAGCCATAAGATGCAAATTTCTGCGTGGGTATTTACCAACAGAAGTAAATTTTAACCTGCATATCAACTGGTTGAGCTATTCCCTTTGTCTTCTCCTTTTCAATCCCTCTTCCTGTCTTTAAAACCTGCTGCTCAGCTCAGAGAGAAACTCTGGTCGGGATTTGCCTTTTTGGTGACAACAATGTGGGATCCTAACAAGAGCAAATACAGGAATTCACTAAACCTCTGAGAGTATTAATTTCCATTTTGCTCTTCTATAAAAATGGACACAAAGAAATTAGAGAGTGCTATGGCCTGAAGGTTTGTGTCTCCCCCCGCCAAAAAAATTCCTGTGTTGAAGGTCTAACTCCCAATGTAATGGTATTTGGAGATGATTAGGTGTAGACGGGGTCATGAGGGTGGGGCCCCCATGAGGGGATGAGTGTCCTTATAACAACAGGAAGAGAGACCAGAGCTGGCTCTTTGTCCTCCATATGAAGACACAGCAAGAGGGCAGACATTCGCAAGCCAGCGCGAGAGCCCTCACCCAGAACCGACTCTGCCCACAGCTTGATCTTGGCCTTCCCGGCCTCCAGAACAGCGGGAAATGCATTCCTTTTGTTTTTAAGCCACACAGTCAATGGTATTTTGCTATGCAGCCCATGCAGACTAATACACAGATGATGCAAAAAAAAAAAAATAGTAATAAAAATGATTTAAGTAGCCATGGTTAACAGGAAAGATTCAAAGGGGAGGGGTCTGGCATTTACAGATGGCCAAGGACAGGCCACGTGCACCTCCTCCTCTCTACCTGCCACTCGGGGAGCACTTACAAAGGGCATTGCCAATATCCTCTCATTTAATCCTCCCAGCAGTTCTATGCAACGCTGTTCCTGTCCCCACACGACCGGTGAAGGACCCGAGGAGCTGGGTCCCAACAGAGAGCTCAGGGTCAGGGTCTTGCCAGAGCTGAGCTGCAGGGATCTGGGCCCACCTCTGCCTGGGGGAGGAAAGGGGGCAATGTCTAGCCTATGCCACCATCTTTGCAAACCTCACAAAGCTCAGGAGACGGGTACCCGCCCTGCTACCGCTTTATGGGTAAGGCATGGAGACACAAAGAGGAGACTCACACGGAAGTTGAGCCTGCATCCTGACAGTCTTCCTCTCCACCCCACACCCACCTTCTGGCTCCTTCTTTCTCTGCACCTCCACAGCCACCAGCTCACTTAGAATGGCCACCAACTCTTGGCGGACATCCTAACTGCTGCCTCGCTGGTCTCTCCATCTGCTCTCGAGCCCATCGCTTTCTCAGACGATACAACCAGAGCCATCTTTATAAAATGCACACAAATGGAGGTGTTGGCCCTGACGCAGAAGTTCTTAACCGTTCCCCAGAGCCACGAAGAGAAGATTCAGATGCGTTGCAACGCAAGACACAAGGCCATGTTCACCAACCTGGCATCCTCCTGATCCTTTATGAGTCATCACATCAATTTCATTGGTTGGCATGGGTGATGAGGAAAAAAAGAAGGAGGAAGGAAATGGAATATCAAATATCAGGGTAGCCTGCAAGCACTAAGAGCATTATTCTTGTTTTCATCTGCAAAGGTCTTGGCGCATGTGTGCACGGGGTCACAGAGCCTGTGTGTGTGTGTGTGTGTGTGTGTGTGTGTGTGTGTATCCACGGTGCATGGTGTTTTTCCTTCTCTTCTTGCACTTTTCCAACTCTTCCACACTCAGGTTGTGATTGGAACAGGTGCAGCCCAGGTGAGAATCTTAGGAGACCAACCATACATTTCTCTAGCCTGAGTTTGAAATCTATTCCCGAGAAAATGTCTATTAAGAAGGAAAGAGAAGACACTGGGAAGAAAGCAAATACTAAATCGAAAATAAGAGCTTTTTAATTTTAACACCCAGCAGCTTAGCTATTTCGTAACCCAAGTCGATGGCCTACCACCCCGGCCTAAATTTAACTGCCTCTTAGCCACATACGCAGGAGAACATTTGTATCAGGAATTAGCAGCCTCTGAGACACAAAGCAGACATCTACAGTAGTCTCAGAACAGAGGAAGGAGGCTGTCAGAAAAGCTGAAATAAACTACAAACGCCTTTATCTGAACTTCAGCTAAACACATATAACTTCCTCTTTTTTTTTTCTCCCAAAAATATCTATAGAATGACTAAAGCAAGAACCAGTGAACTATGACCCACACACCAAATCCAGCTCCGTGGCCCATGATCCAAGACTTGTTTGTCCATCTTCAAATGGTTGGAAAAAATCGAAACCATAATATTTCATCACATGTAAATATCACCTGGAATTCAAATTTTGGTGTCCGTAAGTACAGCCTTCCCGGACAGCCACGCTCACCGATCATGTAGGTCTGTGGCAGCTGTGGAATTACAGTGGCAGGACTGAGAAGCTGTGACACAGACCATATGGCCCCCAAAGCTGGAAATATTTACTCTCTGGCCCTTTATAGAACAAGTTTGCCAATCCCTGAACTAACATTCATGCCCACGAAGGCCCAGAAATGCTTCTGTACACATACGTGACTGAGCAATACTCAGCACTTAGAGGCAAAAACAACTTAATCTTCTATCTCAGTGTTTTTCATGCTGGGTTCTGAGGAGTCCTCTAGGTCAGGGTGATGCCTCCTTGGGAGACATGTGGACAAGCTTCTGAAGCTTCTGAGACTTTTATTGCTCTTTCCTAAAAGAGTGCTTTTGCTTTCATCCTTATATATTGGGATACCACGCGTCATTCTATTTGAAAAGGGGTTTTCTTGGGGGGAAAAGAAAAGGAGTTTGGAACTCACTCTGACCTATTTTGTCTCTGAGAAATGACTGCAAACTGAGGCTAGTTGCAAAGGCCATGAATGAAAAAAGCCATCATGCATCGAAAACCCCACAAACCAGGACAGCAAGCCAATTAGCCTTCTCTGCTGCGCACAGGTCACGTGCCACAGTGTGGGCAGCCAACACGGTGTGTTACAGGAAGCCGTGATTTGTGTCCTAAAGCACTTTCTTCCACCTCAGCTTAACCCCATGGGTTTATACTACGGCCCTGTAGTATACTTTATTAAATATATAAAATTACAAAGCAATTTGGTTCACATGTCCGTATTTTTGCCACTCGCCCATTTTCCAAAACTTTAAAGAAACTACAAACAGGGCTGCAGAGTACCTATAATTTGTTTTTATAAGTAATGAATCATTAACAGGTACTTCAGGAGGTAATTAAAGGTAAATTGATCGTAGTTAACTGTAAGGCTTGGAGTTTTCGTGTTTGCTTTTGTAGGAAACGAACAGTCTTCCACACGCCATTCAAAGCATCTGAAAAATTAGTTTAGTCATGTAGTAGGGAACCAGTAAACTGACATGGGCTAGGTTCCATCTAAAAAAGCAGTTCTAGTATATTCTTACAAACACAGAGTCTCGAAAAAGGCCGAGGGGCCGTCAAATCCAAGGTAGGCTTCTTAAACACTCCAATCATTGAAGGCAGTAAGAACTACTAGGGAAACGGGGAATTACCTGTGTGTTATATTTTAATGACTATATGTTGTAATGAGTATGAAAAGATCAGGTGACTTCGTTACCCATCTAGTTGTTGTTATTGTTTTGTGTTTGTTTTTTACAGGGATTATAGGAGGAAATTAATTACAGAAGCCACACACTGGCAAGAATGGAGCATTGGTGGAAAGCGATGCCAGTATTCATAGTCCCACGGTTACATTTTTTTCCATATGAAGGACTCTCTGAAATTGTTATGCCTTCGTGGGAAACTAGATGGCCCGACAGACATGTTTATCTTGCCCACGATTTTTCAAAATCTTGATTAATGCAAGATCAACTCAAGTATTTGTTTTCACTGCTCATCCAGTAATAACTTCTTAAAACAGAGTTGTTCTCCACCAGCCTCTGGTATATAGTTCGGAACGCCTTAATGAGTTGTTTATTTCTCTCGCTCCTGTTTTCGAAACCTCTTACCTGTTCTAAAAAGCTGTGGTACGCTTCGCACCATGTGTATCGTCAAATCGTTATGCTGCACTCCAACTTGCGCGGGGCTGTATGTCAACGGTATCTCCCTAAAACTGAAGCTAAATAAATACATGAATAAAACGTTGTTCCAACTGTTCCAAAATAGTGAGGGAAGCAACTTCCAAGTGAACCTTAACTTTGAAATAAGAAACAGGGAGCGCCTGGGTGGCTCAGTTGGTTGAGCGTCTGCCTTCGGCTCAGGTCATGATCTCAGGGTCCTGGGATCGAGTCCCGCATCAGGCTCCCTGCTCAGCGGGGAGTCTGCTTCTCCCTCTGCCCCTCCCCTCCCCGCTCTTGCTTGCGCTCCCTCTCTCTCTCACACACACTAAATAAATAAAATCTTTTTTAAAAAAAATAAATAAAATAAACTGAGAAACACGTTGGGCAGTTAGAGAGGCTGGGGAGGGACCAGTGAGCAATAGGGCGTTCTGATGATTCGTGACGTTGCATTAAAAACTCTCTCCCAGGGCGTGCCTGGGTGGCTCAGTTGGTTAAGTGACTGCCTTCGGCTCAGGTCATGATCCTGGAGTCCCGGGATCGAGTCCCGCATCGGGCTCCCTGCTCAGCAGGGAGTCTGCTTCTCCCTCTGACCCTCTTCCCTCTAGTGTTTTCTATCTCTCATTCTCTCTCTCTCTCAAATAAATAAATAAAATCTTTAAAAAAAAAAAACTCTCTCCCACAGATCTACCGTATGCAATGCCTCTAAGAACATACTGCAGTCACATTCCTAAGCATTTCTTGTAGCCAGATGAATAGATTAAGACCAAATCTCAGGGCACGGAAGCAGGGTTCTGGCAAGGTTGAAATATGCAGATTAGACAAGCCCCACAGTGCTAGAATTTCCACCGAAACTGCTATCTGTATTATAATCATTTTTTAAAAATTTGTTTAAGTTTTATTTAAGTAATCTCTACACCCAGCATGGGGCTCAAACTCACAGCACTGAGATCAAGAGTCGCACACACTCTTCCGACTGAGCCAGCCAGACATCCCTACATTACAATCATTTTTAAAGGACTTCTAAGAAGCAAAAAACTGAGGCAATTTTATACAGTCAAAATACAGTAAATAACGCCCCCCCCACCTGCCACCCCCACATTCACACATAAAACTTCACACCTGGGCTAGGAAAGCATCTCTGCAGGGCCTGTGCAGGGTCAGACTGACTGCTTTTCTTCGCTTGCCCCCTGGTGGGGAAACCAAACATGAGCCTGCCCGCTGAAGGGGAAACAAAAATAGCCAAGAAAATCCATCCTTCAGATAACAAGAGTTGGCTCCTACAAGGACAAGGACAGAGCAAAGATATTTGAGACAAACACAGAGTTTTCCCAATAGGGTAGGAATCATTATTTTCAATCACCCATCCGTTCTCAAAAACTTCCACCTTTCATATTCAATGAAATGCCTACCTCTAACAAGAAAGATATTAGAACATTCCAATCTAGGTACCAAGGATTTGATTCCGAAAAGTAAAATTATTTTTTGGCATCCTCCCTCCCCTAAACTCCCCCACCCCTAAGACAGACAGACAGACAGACAGACACACACACACACACACACACACACACACACACACACACCCCAGGAAAAAAAAGGAATCTTTGTGTGTTGAGTCTTCCTGTACCACAAACCCCCTCTGTTCCTTGGAAAGTATTATTTTTTAAAAAAGAAAAATAAGCAAAACCCTTAGAGTATTCACCCAAACTGGCTATGGACTCAATACCAACACAATCGGGGTATCCGGAAAGCTTATCATTTCATAATTCATACCAAAAAGTTATATGGATTCAATACTCATATAATCTGCATAATATATATGTGCCATTTCATCATATGTAACATATTTATATTTCAAATTATTTCCACTTAATTATCATGAATTATCCATTTATATTCATTATTAGGCAATTAATAGAAATTTTTAGAATGGCATGGGATGTAAAGTCAAAAAGCGACAGTTCTGTCTCTAGCCGCCATCACTAATTGACTCCGTAACCTAGCAGTGAAACTTTCAGGCAGTGAAAGTAACTTTCTCAGCTGTAAAGGTAGGGAAAAGTAGAGAAGAAAAGTAGGGAAAAGTCGAGAAATCCCCTAGGGCTTCCTGCAGTGCCCAAGTTGGTTGCTGTAAGAGAAAACAGCAGATGAGCCACATCTTCCGTTTCCCTAGTTCACAGTGCCCTCCAGTGGCTCCAGGGGAAAAATCAAGTAATTTTTTAAATACATTTTTTGCATCTTCGTCGAAGACCACTGAATTCAGGGGTACCCAAACGTTTCAGATCAGCGTGATGGTGCCCACTTGGCCAGGGGATGGTCAAACACCAGTCTGGATGTCCCTGTGATGGCACTTTTGAGACGAGATTGCTGGCCCTCACTAACCTCGGGTCTCAGGGAAGGCTACACTCCGTAGATCCCACCCCACTGGACGCAGCCAGGAGTCGGGGCTCACCAATGGCTTGTGAACAGAGCAGACGTCTATCACTTCTGGGCTGAGGCCATGAACAGTGCTTGAACAACTTCCTAGTCGTTCCCCTTCATGGAAAGCTGAGTAGAGCCCTAAGATTGGGTTGTGGACTTTGTATGAGAATGACGTAAGGCTTAAGACTTTAAAGCCCCTGAGATGTCGGGATTGTTTGTCACATCATCTAAAATAGCCAACCGACCGACACAGACACTCTGCCTATGCTGATTTCTGCCTCCGCTGACCTCAGGTACCATTGCTGCTGGGGGCCCCTATATCACCACCATATTCACCACCTTAAAGAACAGAACCTGCCACGCAGCCTCAGAGGATAAAAGCCAGTCCCAACAACAAATATTAAAAGTCACTGGATCTCAAAACAGACAAAAGATCTGAACCGACATTTGTCCAAAGATGGCATATAACTGACCAGTAAGCCCACGGAAAGATGCTCAGCATCATTAGCTGCCAGGGAAACACAAATCGAAATCACCATGAGATGCCGTTTCACGCCCTCTAGGATGGCTAAAACAAGAAGGATGCACGATAACAAGTGTTGGTGAGAATGCAGAGAAATGAGAACACATAAGCCCCGCTGGGGGGACTGTGAGTTGGAAAACAATCTGGCAGCCCCTCAAAATGTTCAACATGGAGCCACCGTACGAGCCAGCGCTTCCTCTCCTCAGCATCTACCCATGAGCCACGAAGACCTACGTCCACACAAACACCCGTCCATAAGTGTTCATGGCAGCACCACTCATTCCAGCCAGAGAGTGGAAAGAGCCCGCATCCGCTCTTCTCCCCCGGCTCCCGTACAGGGTCTGCGGGCGGGCGCGACCAGATCACACCCCAGGAGTTGCCCCGCGGCAAAGGGATGGCAGCTTGCTGGGCAAAGCCAGGACCTCCAATCCACCGACTGCAGTGCTCTTCCTACCACAGTAATGTTCCCCCAGTAACAACATGAAGGGCGGTAAGAGGAAAGAAGTGGGAACAAAGGGACACTAACCAATTAATTTTCTTTCTTTTTTTTTTTAAAGATTTTATTTATTTATTTGACAGAGAGAGAGAGCACAAGCAGAGGGAACAGCAGAGGGAGAGGGAGAAGCAGGCTCCCCGCTGAGCAGGGAGCCCGATGAGGAACTCGATCCCATCATGGCCTGAGCCAAAGGCAGATGCTTAACTGACTGAGCCACCCAGGCGCCCCTAACCAATTATTTTTCAATTAATACATTAAAAACCTATTGGCGGCCCAACACCGTGCTATGGTCTTTAGACATTATCATCTTTTTTGCCTATTTTCAGATGAAAAGGCTGAGGTTCAAGGAAAGAAAGGAAAAAGGGAGGGAGGAAGGGAGGGAGGGAAGAGGGAGGGAGGGAGGGAGACTTGCCTGAGAGGCACACGGCTGTTACAAGGAGCTGAAATTCAAAGTCAGCCATGCTCTGCTTTAAGACACATCTCCTCTCCACGCCACAGTGTTGCAGCCAACTCTAAAGATCATTTGCTCTGTACCTGCTTCCCATCCACCCCCAGCCCTTGTCACGAGAAGATTCGTGGTTCATCCACTGCCTCTTCCACCAGAAACTTAAAGCTCCTTGGGGCAGAGCGCTCAGGCCCTCGCACAGTGCCCAACACAGGCAAGTGCTTACATGGATCTGTTGAATGACCAAACGAACGTCTCCCACTGAAATTCAAAGCAAGCAGCTAATGCTCAAGAGCCTGTGTGTTCTCCTTGCCTTAGAGTAGCATAATCAGGAGACAAAAACAAATGAGAGATAGAGGCAGGATCTTCATGACTATTCTGAGACACAGTGGAAGACTGTAAGGGATTCTAGAGCCCCCCGGCCTTCATTCCCGAGTGCACGGCAGAGACCCCAGCTCCAATACCTCCCTCGGCTCTGCGCTGCCTCGTGCCCCTGCAGACGGCAGGAAGTGTGCCAGACCCTCAGCCCGGGGATTCCCCGCTGACCAGCTGTACCGGGTCCAGAGGGAATAAACTGCCAACCAACACAGGCCCGGGTTGGCCAACAGCTCAACACCTTTCACCGTGTCAAACCTCAGAGATCCAAACTGGTTCAGATGTAACAGGTGAAGCCTTCAGAAACCCACGGAATTCAATACTACAGTAGTTCGGGATCCTTCGAGGCTGTGACAAGGAACTAACACGAAGGCTGGTGAACGCTTTCCTGCTTAGGAGGTGCTCCTCTCCCGGGGAGCAAATAACACTCTTGTACCCATTCTATAGACAGGAAAGTTGAGACTGGACCAGATCAAATGGCTTGTGTGAGGAGGCTCCGCTGGTCCTAAAGTGGAGGATCTTGTGATGACACATTCTCCCATCCTTCCGACCTGCTAGGGTGAAACTGTTGTATGCCTGGGGTGGGGAAAAAAAAAAATCCAGCAGAAAATACAAAGGTCCTCTTCTGCCTACGGCACTTTGCTGTGTTCTGTCTCTACCCCTGAGCTCCTGCTCCTCTGGTGGGGTGACCTAGGACAACTGTTCCGGGGCTAGCATGGTCTGTGCTTGGATGTCTTCAGGATATTCTCTCCGTGACCTGATGGCGTTAAAGGACGGACCGCTTGACAAACGATCTTCTTCTGCTGCACTTACCTGGGGAAACCACTTTGTGAGAGTGATTCAACAACTCCCCACCAGCGGCATCATCATGAAATACAGTCGGAGAGTGTTGGATGATTCTGGACCTGAGTGTTCTGCTGAGGAACCCTGAACAGAGTCCTGACACGTCACACAAACATGGATCCGGCTGCAAAGCACAAAATCTCCCATAAAATCGGAAAGACATTTTGAACCTTTAGTCCGGACCTGATGTTTTGTAGGCAGTTATTAGGTGCAGCAAAATGAACTTTGGCTAAATTTTAAAAGATTTATTAAGAACTAAACGCATCAATGCTAAAGCTTACTGAACCATATCCACCACAGAGGAGAAATTTTAGGGACACAGTCACCCTGGATAATCTAAATCTGGCAACAAATTAGCAAAATAGTCTTAATGATGGACTGATCTTCCAAAGTCATTTCAGATGAAAAAGAGACAGTATGGCATAGCAGAAAGTTTTAAAGTAACAAAAACTATAGTGTCTGCTCTTGCAGAGTGTCAAGTAAAAGGAGATATTATTATCCCTTAAGTGTAAGTACTGGTATTAGGCCTAAGGTTGACCTTGTCTTCATTTTCATTAAGGGAAGATTCAGGGGGGAAAAATGTAATGACAATAAAGGTAAGAATCAAATAATGGGCTGGTAAAGACCTGCAGAATCTAGTTTTCTGGAGTTTTAAAAAATTGCCTGAATTCTTACACCCCTTAGATTGTTTCAATAGGGTATTCTCCGGCAGGTGACGGAAGAGGATTAAATGTCAGAATGGATGATAGGAATAGGTAAAGCCATTGTTCTCGAAAGCAAACAGAAATCAACAAGCTCCAGAAGTGCTAGAGTTGGCTCTGAGAGAGGACTGGGGGGCCGGGGTGTATGTGGGCAGAGTAATAAGGAAACGGGCAGAGCACAGACTCAGAGGTGGGGACAGAGTGCTCTACATCAAAAACTAATGATGTAATGTATGGTGATTAACATAACATAATAAAAGAAAAAAAAAGTGACAAAGAGCTGGGTTAACAAAATCCATTCAACGTTCCTCTGTTTTGCCACACAGTACAGTTTTCACAGGATAGTAGATTCATTCTTCACTGTACCACCAGATTCCAACAATATGACAATATACCTAACAATATATTTCTAGACCACCCTTTTCCCCGTGATTTAAGTCTGATATTCACAAAACATTCACCCATTTCTAAATTTTCCATCAGGGTCCTCAAACGCTAACACTCATGATCCACACAACTATTGGCATTTTCAGGAACCACATGTGACCACCTGTTTCCTGACAGGGGCTGGAATTTGGCAACGCAAGCAAAGTGAGGTTCCAAGTTCAAGGCAGGACGGGGGGGTGGGAGGGGGTGGCAGAAATGAGTGCCGGCAAAGGAGCCGAGCTTCGGTCCTGTCAAATTTTTCCTTACATTTTACAATTGTGGGTGTGGTTTTCACAGGACAACCTTCTTAACCTTCTATATCCTGCCTCTCCTGGAGACCTCGGGCAGCAAACAACTCCCACTAAAATCCTCCACCGCCCACCCCTCCCCCCAGAAAGAAGCCAACACCCTCCAACCCAGCTGCTCAGGCCGAAAGTTCAGCCCAGCGTTTGGGCATCTTCACTCAGAGCTCCTGACCCAGAATCCCACGACCCTCCTAAGGCCGGCCTAAGTGTGATGGAAACAGGAGAAAGTACAGTTTTTAAACTGAGAATAATTTAATTACATGCAGCTGACAACAACAACAAACTAGTATTTTCTAAAACCACAGACCTGCTTGTGACAAGAACCTTCTAAAACATTCTGCACAGCTTATTCAATAGCCCCCTATTACCACGACTTTCCCAAATGTGTTCATGGTGGATCAGACGACACTGAAACCATGACAAATTTCTTATGCTTGGAAGCAGACCCTTAATGATTGCTTTTCAGGTGTGAGTGAAGCTCATGACTAATTTCTTTTCATTGAGCCACTGGCCTGTGAGGAAAGCTATATGCTCTCCACTCCAGCTAATTTCAACCAACAGGGAAGCCCTACATCACCTGCAAACATCCTCACCTAACCTCTGCAGGAGGAATGACAAAGGGCCAGGACAGACCAGCCCTGCACATATGGAGAGAGCAGGGTTTAAAATGAAGCCAATGCCAAGGTCAGAATACAAGGTCACTGCTTCTGTCAAGCCTACCGCTTAGACCTCCACTAGACAACTTCCTTTCTCCCAAAGGACGAAGTCTACCACTCTAGCCCTGGGGAATTCAGGAAACAATGTCATCACCCATCTAGTCATCCTCTCTTGGTGCATCTAGAATGTACTCCAGCCAACGGAGAATTTAATAAACCACATCTGCTTGGGGGCGGGGGATGGGTTAGCCTGGTGATGGGTATTAAAGAGGGCACGTTCTACATGGAGCACTGGGTGTTATGCACAAACAATGAATCATGGAACACTACATCAAAAAGTAATGATGTAATGTATGGTGATTAACATAACAATAAAAAAATTTAAAGAAAAAAATAAAAAAAAACCCACATCTGCTTGCCTTTGGCCAATGGGAGGAAAGCCTTTTTTTTTTTTTTTAAAGAATCTTCTTTGTTTTTTTTTGTTTTGTTTTTGTTTTTTTTTTTTAAAGATTTTATTTATTTATTCGAGAGAGAGAGAATGAGAAATAGCATGAGAGGGAAGAGGGTCAGAGGGAGAGGCAGACTCCCCGCTGAGCAGGGAGCCCGACATGGGACTCGATCCCGGGACTCCAGGATCATGACCTGAGCCGAAGGCAGTCGCTTAACCAACTGAGCCACTCAGGCGCCCCAGGAAAGCCTTTTTTTAAATTCAAGTCAGAACATGAAGTTTTATTTGGCCCAATTTTCTACCATGTGCAACAAAAACAAGCTGGCCTTAAAGCAAACAAGAATGCGCCAGGTGACCCAACATGCCTGATATTAGAATAGAAGTGAGATGAGTTCTCACGCAGACACTGGGAAGAGCACCGCCTCCTTGAGGCACGGTGCCCAGAATCAGGTAAAAATCCATCACTCCAGCAACAATGGGAAAAGCAGTAAAAAGGACTTTACCAATCCCATCCACATCACTCATAATTGCATGAACAAATGGACATTTAACTGTACAGGTAAACAAGCACAATCATGCCCATCTCTAGGATTAACTAAGAAAATATGAAAACACCTCACACCATGCTGACACACAGCAGGTGCTCAATAATTGTTCACTTGTCTTCTTACTCTTTGGGAGTATGAAATCCTTGGCCCACAGAGGAAAACAGCTCTGTTTCATTTTCAACAGGACACAGAAGATCTGCTTATAAAGTTCATTACAATTAGAATTAGTTAGGTGTTTTTGGCTGCAAGTCACAAAACCCCAAGTCAAGATGCCTTAAAATTAACACGCAATTTATTGGCTCAAATTACGCAAACTCCGGGGGTAGGGTCGGAATCAGGGGGAGCACAGCCCGGTTGGCTCAGAGACCAATGTCCATATGAAATTTAAAATGTATACTGCTACTTATCCTTGTGACTCATACTATAACCCAAAAACACAAGAAAATGAGGAACAATAAATAATCTGTTCGCTTGCAGAAACTTTCTCGCTATAAATAATTTCTAGTTATGTGTAGTACTGGTGGGTTCTTGAGGTTGGAAAGGTCTACACAGTGAGGAAGGCAATAAGATGATAATGGACTACAAGTTTTCACAAGAAGGGAACAGGCTGCTTCCATGTTTCCTCCTCTTTCCTCTCTGCTACTGTCACAAGTCACAATCCCGCGGCAGACCGAAAGCATATCGAATATAAAGATTAGTATTTGTAATATTTCAAAAATAAGAAGCTGTATGCATGAAGTTAAATTCAAAGCAAAGCAGATTAACTTAAACTACTCACCAAAAAAAAAAAAATCCAGTAGTTTCATGATGCACTTTGGAAAATAACTTTTAACAAGTATGAAAAATGATTGACACGCATCAAATAGAGTATCTCTAACCATAGAAAAAGATAATAGATTTTAAAAGACTGAATGCCACCTCTTTAGACAGGAAAAGAATGTATAATAAAAGTTTATTTCTAAAATCTCTTATTTCTCAGTGCTAGCTGGCAAAATATCTGGGGAGGAAATTAGTCAACCTTATAAATGCTATTTGAAACAGCCGAAATAAGCATATTGCTGTTCTAATCTCCTGGTTGGCACCAAAGTCAAACTGCTTTCTCTCGTTTGCCTGTTTCAACTTAAATCTACTTGATGAAACTCGTATGGTTTCAGCAGTAGATTTTTATAGCGTGCATATGACTCGGCGTCGAGTTTTTAAAGTGTGCTCTTGGTCAAATAACAGAAAAAAATTCCTGTCAAACTCGAGGTAAATCAAGTTAGCAAGGTCCCCAACACAAAAAGATGAGTAATTTCAAAGCAAACAGAAATATTTCACAGACTTTCATCTTTCCCATTCTCTGAATGCTTGCTCATTTGACAAGGCACTTTCCAGGATGTTAGAGCCAGAACGAACAATGAAGGCATATATCTAGAAACTTAAAATTTGTCACCACTGGGATTATGCCACTGACGTGTATCGATTGACCCCACCACGTCTATTAATTTTATGAAAAGATCCTGTTGTTTAGCACATCCCCCAAATTTCTATCAATTTTTTAAAGGGGAAGGAAAAAAAAGCCAACATAATTACTTCCCAATTGCCAATAAAAGAAGGATCAAGTGTAAAGGGAGAGATGAAGAGTGGAATGCAGAAACTACCCATGTAGGACAGAATTTGACTTTAGATTCTAAATACTAACCACAAGCCAAACCCATCGTATTTTCCTGGGGCTGTTTCTTCCTTCCACCTTCCCTATCTCTGTCAAGAGTTCTACTCTAGCGTTACTCATGCAAGCTTATAACCTTGGGGGCAAAATGAGCCAATACCACCAGCCATTTTCTGAATCCAGTCAGTTACCACGCCAGCTGACAGTTCCTTGGAAATATCTTTCATCGTCCTCAGATGGAGCCTTGCAAAATGCAGACACGCGATAAATATGTGCTGAATGAAGTCCAAGAAGGACAAGTTTTCAGGTACTCCGCTTTAAAAATCATTACTAAAAACAAGCTCTTTGTTTGGATCCTCATTGAACAAATGAACTGTAAAGAAGGTTTATGTGGGGTGCCTGGGTGGCTCAGTCGGTTAAGCTCTTGGTTTCCGCTCAGGTCATGATCTCAGGGTCGTGAGATGGAGTCCCACATCGGGCTCCTCGTTGGGTGTGGAGCCTGCTTAAGATTCTCTCTCTCCCTCTCCCTCTGCCTCTCCCCCTCTCTCCTTCTAACCCCCACTTTCTCTAAAAAAAAAAAAAAAAAAAAAAAAAAGAATGTTAATGCAACCAATTGCAGACATTTAAACACAAACTGGATAGTTGATATTAAGGAACAACTGATAATATTTTTAAGTGTGATAATGGCATTGCAATTATACTAAAAAAAGGCATCTTTTAGAGCCATATGTATGTATGTATTTACAATGAAATCAGATGATGTCTGGGATTTGCTTCAAGATAATTTAAAGTGGAGACAGAGGGGTAGGTGGTGGTACAGACGAAACAGGACGGGCCATGTGCTGATTATCACAGAGGCTGCATAAATGGGAATTCAGTATAACGTTCCCTCTATTTCTGTAGTATATGATTAACAGTTTTCCCATTAATAAAATGGGCTTTTTTCTTATTCGAGTGCTGTAAGAATACAGAGGTGGCAGCCAAACGTCCCGAGTTCACACGCTGGCTCTGCTACATAGCAACTGGGTGACCTCGAGCAGGTTACTTACTCACTCCGTGTCCCTGCTTCCTCATCTGGTGTTAATATTAGCACTTACCTCGAAGCTTTGTTGAGAAGATTAAAAAGGGTAACGCTGTATGTAATGCCTGGCAGAGCGTAAGTACTCTATAAATTTGCTCTTGCTATGACTACCACTCTCACTACTATTACTACTCTTTGCATTACTATTACCTACTGAGTAGTCAGCTCAACGCTGAGACTAGAGAGGAAGGTAAGGCACAATCTTTTTCTTTTGAGAGTCTTTTGGTCCAGCTGGGGATTCAGGATGCTTCCGGAAAAGCAGGCGAAAGAACACTTACCTAACATACACTAAGTACTAAGCACTGAGCGAAGTCCCTTCCCCGGCAGCATCTCGTTTACACCCGGCCCCCAAAATGGGTGGGGGCGGGTGGTGCAGCCAGGAAATGTGGACTTGAGGGGGGTGAAGTGACCTGCTCAGGGTCACAGGGCGGCCTGATTCAAAGCACTTGCTCTTTGGACAAGCTGGTCGTTTACCCTTCATCATAATTACATAGCGTAAATAACAGAGGCCACAGAAGTGGAAGGGAGGCCCCCATCACTCAGCTGGGGAGCCAGGACAGAAGGTCTCGCAGGAAGAGTGAAGAGCTGTGCCCCCCCAAGGCCGCTGATGGGGACAGGGAGGCGTCAGAGCCTGAGGGATGAGACGGACACCGAGGCCTGCCCTGGGCTAAGTGAGCAAGCCCTTCCGAGGGCACCGGCTCCCTGAGCAGAACAGTGAGGGGCAAGGCCAGAGGAAGCAGCCGAGGGCCTGAATGCAAAAGCAGAATAAGAACGAAAACTGAGAACCTAACATCGACCAACTGGGTCAGTTTTCTCAAAGGTGGTCTTTGGTTCCACCACACTAGAATCGTCTGGGATGCAAAAAAAATGCAGATTTCCAGGCCCGCTCCTGGAGTCCTCAGGGGGTCGGGGAGCCCAGGAATATGCATTTCTAATATGCTCCCTGAGTGAGTCTGCTGTGTACTAAAAATGGAGAACTTCCAGGTTAGACAAACAGGGAACAGAAGAGGAGGAAGCCAAAGATTACCCAAAGGGTTCAGTGACTGAGAAATGATGTCCATTTTCAGCTCCCACCCAACCGACCTGTTGCTGCGTCTACCCTCTCCCCAGCATTACCCCCTCCTGTGGCCAGACGAATCATCCCCAAACACTGCTCTTCTCACACCCAGAGCAGTTTGCCATCGCTAACGGCATCAAATCTAAACTCCTCTGCTTGCTTCCCTCTCCACCAAAGGCAGACCCAAAATCCCTCCCAATTTTCCAAACTCCTTAACGGGCCCCTAGGTTCAGACCTCAAGCCCCCCTTGGAGAACAGCAATGGAATCAAGCGCTCTGGGCTCTACAGGCCTGGGACAGGGGGTGGACTCCTCCAACCCACGCACTTGCAAACGAAGGTGGTGACCTGCGCCAACTTCCCTCTAAGGCGTACAGACTCCCCTCCGTTCTAAGGTGGCCTCGATGTCCAGTGCAAGCATATTTCACTGATACACGGATGCCAGGAGATGCTGGGGGCTGACCTCTGCCAGCCCCAGCACAAGCTTCACACGGGTAGAGAGGGATGAATCGGCTTTTGGGTGCCCGCGAAGCCTGCCCTACTCCCTACCAGTCTGGAGGCCTTAGACAAGCTGCTTCTCACACCTTAGATTTTCTTTCTCACCCGCAGCCTCTCCACCTCCTCCATGAATCATTAGCTCAAGATCTTCGAAGCATACAAAGTAGCAAAGAATGTCCCGGCCACCGCGGACTATCCACCACGGACCTGCTGACACCTTGGAGGGATCCCAGACCGTCCCGTTCAACTTGGATGGCAGCCTCCTTAGTCTCTAAGAGCCAAGGATAATCCACCACGTTTCTCCCTCTGTCCACAGGCCCAGGGCCGTATGAGGACTGAAGGGACATGGAAGGCATCCTGGACGTACAGGCCAGGGAGAAAGCCAACTTGGGATCCCACACGTAGTAGTCCAAGGTAAGGACCACAATCTAGCTCTGCTGATCCATGCCCTTCCATCAGCCTATGGAGCTTGCCCGGCAACAAATGCTTGGCTCTTCACCACGGGCCAGTCGACGATTCCACATTCTCCCGGTGAAGCCAGGAGCCCCTACGAGCTGGGGCCAAATGCACGGTGCCTTCTTTTCTCCTACAGTGTCTCGTATCTGCGTATTGCCTAATATGCATGAAATAAATGCTCAGTTGGTTAAAATACTGTTATTTTTAAAATATGTACATTTTGCTCTCTGTGCTTCCCTCCAAAGTTTATCCCACAAGACAAACATATAGAGTTTTTGTTAACTAGTTGGTCAAGAAGAATTTCTTTCCTTTTTTTTTTTTTTACAATCACACAGGATAATATTTCTGTGCTTGTTTATTTAAGCTGTTGAAGATTAACAGGATGGCTGACGGTTCCATTTAACTCTCTCCCATCCAAGTACTAACCAGGTCCAACCCTGCTTAGCTTCTGAGATCAGATGAGATCAGGCGTGTTCAGGGTGGTATGGCCATAGACTCAGTTAACTCTCCTGGGGGTGGTTTTCATATTAGATGTAACTGAAATGTATCTAAAGAAACTACCCAAGCGCCCCCCGCCTAGGAAAATAAAATAGCCTAAATGAAAGTAGAACATAGGTGAGAAATAATTTATGTTAAAATATGGGAAATATTGGGAATAATAAAAAAAATTAGCTTTATGATGCAGAAAAAAAACGTAGTTTATTATGACAGTATGCCTGTTTAAATTCTCCTATTCTGGGGGCGCCGAGGTGGCTCAGTCAATTAAGCATCTGCCTTCAGCTCAGGTCATCATCCCAGGGTCCTGGGATTAAGCCCAGAACTGGGCTCCCCGCTCAGCGGGGGGCTTGCCTCTCCCTCTTCCCCTGCTCCCCCGCTCATGCTTGCTCTCTCTCTCTCTCCCCCAAATAAATAAACTCTTAAAAATTAAAAAAAAAGAAATAAATTCTCTTCTTCTGGCAAGTCTAAATTTATCATAAGATTGTTTTAATCTCAAAATTATATTCAAGTAGGTAACAGTTTAGGGGATGAACTAAACAAAACCATTACATAAAACTGTCAAACTACTTTAACACTTCATGACTTCTCAAGTTCGCAAGAACACAGCAAAATGTATCTTGTTAAAAACCACTTCTCGTGGAAAGCATGGTAGCCGATTTTACAAGGTACATGGCTATACATGTCTGCCTATCTGGGAAAAAGATCGAGACCAGAGGCTGCGTTTAAAGGACAAGGTTGTATTGTTGTTACATCTCTTTTAATGTAGGGTGTACATCACCCTTTACGATTGTTAAAATGTGCCAAAGACCAAATCTTTGCCCTGGAGCGTTTACAGTCTAGAGGCACTGATGGGGAAAACCCCAGCAAAGCTATGGAAGTCACTGGAATTGAAAGGCCTGCTCATCAGGCAAGTTTTCACTCCTGGTTTGAGAACTATGAGTACATGCTTTGTGCATCTACTTCTGGCTAGCCACAGCCTCCTGATAATAGAATTTTAAAAAGAAAGAGGGCAGGGGTGCCCAGGTGGCTCAGTCGGTTAAGCATCTACCTTCGGCTCAGGTCATGATCCTGGGGTCCTGGGATCGAGCCCCTCATCGGGCTCTCTGCTCCGCGGGAAGCCTGCTTCCCCCTCTGCCCCTCACCCCGCTTGTGCACACACACTCTCTCTCTCTCTCTAATAAATAAATAAAACCTTAAAAGAAAAAGAAGACCCTTATTAGATTATTATGGTGAAATTTATATTGGAAGGAAAAATTGATTGAATAAGCTTTCAAGACCATCTGAAGATTCCGGGAGAACCAAAGAGACCAGGTCAGAAGCAGGGGAGTGTGGGGGCAGAGGTGCCCCCTGGGAGGTGGAGGCCCCAGGGGGAGATCTGGGCTGTGGAGTCGAGCAGGTCAGAGCCTCAGCCCTGCCACTGTGTCCGTGTGACAGTGGGTTACACACTCACCCTCTCTGAATTTCAGCCTCTTGGAAAGTGGAGGGAAGAAGCAGCTCATTGGGTTCCCGTGCAGATTAAACACAACAACATATATAAACGGGCTACTTCTGAGTCTAACATACAGCAGGTATGCAATAAATAGCAGCTTTTTTCAACCTCGTTCTGAGCCACAGTGGCATCTGCCATTTCCACAAGGGCACAGGGACGGACCCTCCCGGGCCACGTTGGAAAAGCCATTTCACTGTCAGCAGGGGGGTGGCAAAGACACCTTCGTCCAGAGCCTGAAAGCCTGACAGGGAGGGAAGGGAGTCTGAGGAGCATCCTGTCCTGGAGGGCAAAGCTGAGAGCCCCAGGACGCCCCTGGTTCCAGGACACCCTGGCTGTGAGATGCTAACACAAATCAGATCTCTCTACACTTCTGTTTCCTGTTGAGCGAAGGGCAGGCCGAGACACAATGAACCCTGAGGTCCCGTCTGGATCCAATATCCTAAGCTCCAACTCTGTGACCCAGACCCCCAGCCTACTCACTAACACAGCCCTGAGACAAGGTGGCATCAAGCCTGACAGGGACAGCAGTGGGCGTGCTGTGGCAGCTGGGGAGCGGAAGGCAGCCTGAGAAAGCAAGAGGCCCCCTTCCCTCTAGTCAGAGCCTGGACAGGGGTCTGCCAGGCGCCCCGGGGGGCTGGGGGACAGGTACCGTCCAGCAGCCAGGAGTGAGCACTGCCAGACCTCACCATCTTGACCACCTCGCTTGTCAGCCTCCCTCAGCTGCCCCCACCCCACCCCGGCCCAACACCTGTGACATCACAGCAAGGAGCACGGAAAGGGCTGAAGCTGGGACCGCTGACCCCTGAAAGCAAGGTCACGCTCAACTCTCTTCAGAGTCATGCGTGAGAGGTCCAGTAAGAAGAGAAGTACAACTTCTGGACAGATTAAGTCTGCTGTGGTCTGGCATGAACAATACTGTGCAATGCTTTCATTTGTACTTTGTATAAAAGCT
>NW_027397079.1:15085946-15134628 GCF_003265705.2 Callorhinus ursinus | reverse complement strand
TTTTTTTTTTTTTTTTTTTTGTAACTTCTAGTTTTGTAGTTACCTTGAGCTTCTCAAAAACCACAACTGGAATTGGCCAAATTTTACTATACCGACAGCTGGTTATTTAATCCGCATACTCGGAAACCAAGGATGAAAAATTCAACCCTTTGCAAGATCCAGAACCCAGTGAGACACTGTTAGGTATAAATATGCAGACAGACCAAAAAAGTAAGTAAACCAACAGGAAAGGCCTGGGTGGCTCAGATGGTTGAGCACCTGCCTTCGGCTCGGGTCATGATCCCGGGGTCCTGGGATCGAGCCCTGCGTCGGGCTCCCTGCTCCTTGGGAACCTGCTTCTCCCTCTGCCTCTCTCTCTCTGTCTCTCATGAATAAATAAATAAAATCTTTTTAAAAAACAAAAAAGAGGAAGGGATAAAAGAACAGATGGCTACACTTGTATTTTTTTTACTTCCTTTAATACTCCAATAGAACAGGGACTCGTCCAAGACCCCACAGCTGGCAAATTCAAAGCAGGGATGAGAACCCCCACCTACCTAGGGTTCTTGACGCACACTCCGGTGTATCACCCGACAAAGCCTTGCGTCCACCCAACCCAGACAGCAATGGGGATGGCTCGCTGTACCCCCAAAGCCTCTCCACACAGGGCAGGAAAAGGTGTTAAGGGACCGTAATCTACCTCCTTCCCAGATAGGACCCTAATAATAGGGACTAAGGTAAAAAACAGAAAGTGAGGGACATAATAAGGACAGGCAGGTGTCAGTCTCCTGGACACTGTTTTAGTAACAAAATAAAAATAACCTGGAGTTTTCAGACTTTATTAACTGTGCACCTGGAACACACCTCAAAGACTCCCCGCTGAGCCAGGAGCCCGATGCGGGGCTCGATCCCAGGACCCCAGGATCATGACCTGAGCCGAGGGCAGACGCTTCACCAACTGAGCCGCCCACTCAACTATATTGTAAAGCTGTTTCTAGACTATTTGTACCCTGTTTAAGAGCATAACCCTCACATCTTCTCTTCCAGAGGCAGTTCACACAGGAACAAAACCATAACCCTAAAGCTAGGGAGTGAAATGGAGAAAGAAGTTGACCTTCCCACCTGTGACTGACCATGGCAAGATTTCACAGCCATCCTCCTTCAGGTAAACATAAAAATCTCCCGCTCTCTTTTAATTGTACTGGGTGTTTCAAAATTAAACATATCAATGCAAAATGTCACAGCAATGGTATTTTCAAAGAAAGATATTTATAATAACCTTGAAATAACACATATTTTTCTTCATCACGGGATGTTTTTAAAGACTGTTGAGGATGCTTGCTCCCTGCAAGGACAATGACAGTCACGTCGTCATCCAAGTGTCCTGCCTGTTCTCATACTCCGAAGTGAAGGAGAAAACCAGCCCAGCTAATGTATGTAATTGAGAGACACAAGCTCATGCCTGGGAAAGCCTGTTTTAATACAAATAAGGAGACCACCCCAGTAATCTGTAAAGTCTGTCTGACACCTGAATCAGCTCCCTTTTCCAAGGGATCTTCGTCCTCTTAGAGCTCTTCTCAAGAACTTCAGGAAAGGTCTCCCCTCAAAAGCTCACAGGTGTGACTTACCACCAAGAGTACATTACCTGGATTCACCCAGCAGACGGACTAGATGTGATCGAACTTCTTAAAAATCACTTACAGGAAGCCTGGAGGATGTCCTCAAATTTTAAAAAAATTAAAAGGTGAGGGACGCCTGGGTGGCTCAGTCGGTTGAGCGTCTGACTCTTGGTTGCAGGTTGGGTCGTGACCTTGGGGTCCTGGGATCCTGCCCCTCACTGCTCTTCCTCTCCCTCTGCCCCGCCCCCTGCTCGCTCTCCCTCTCTCTCAAATAAATAAATAATTTTTTAAATAAAAAGAAATCAAAAGGTGCCTTTAATTTTTAAAATCAGCTCTAAAGGCATGAACTATAATGTTGGGGCTTTATCCCTCGAAGTATCCATTTCTGTGTATTCAGAGCTTTTCCCCAAATAGAGCTACTATGTCTTTTTACTCACAAATCCGGTGAGCACATTTCCCTCTGACAACCCAGCAGAGGACAGACCCTGGGTTCAGCATTCAAGGGCTTACAAAGCAAGGTGCACCATCCGGTGTTGAGCACGCGCGTTTGGAGGCGAATACCCCCCCTAATCAGTGGATTGAGGTCTCCTGGATTACTGAGCAGCTTTGGAGGCCGCTGTTTCCTAATTCAGCCCCCAAAATAGGATTTTTCTTCTGGTTCAGTTCACTACCTTTCAAAGCGCTAGTGGTGGTCTCCTCCCTTGAAAATACAGGACAGACTTCATTTTCTTCTCTCATGGCTTCAGGGATCCATGGCACCCAGAGCAGGTGAACACGATTCCAACGACCACAGCAGACAGCAAAAGCCATGCTGGACCTCTGGCGACACTGGAGATTCAGTAGCTTCCACTGAGCCATCATCAAGTCAGCCCATCCGGCATTTGCCTTCATATTGGACAAGGACATCATCTGGAATTCCTTCTCCCCTTCCTCTCCAACAAAGTTGGGACCGACGTAAAAATCTGGTTTACATGAGACTATCTTTAACGGGGACTTTTTTTCTTTTCAGTTAAGGGGTGACTTAATATAAAACTTTCGCAGTCTTGGTGGATTTCTGGTTATCTGTCCCAGTTCCATCCCATCTCTTGTGTAGAAGTCAGTGCTCCAAAGGGAAAAAAAAAAAAAAACTGCCATTTTTTTAAATAAGGTTTTCATGATTAAGGCTAAATAACATCATTACTCAGCTTTTAAAAATATATACAATATTTGGGGCGCCAGGGTGGCTCAGTCGGTCAAGTACCTGACTCTTGATTTTGGCTCAGGCCATGATCTCAGGTTGCTGAGATGGAGCCCCACGTCGGGCTCCACACTTAGTGGGGAGTCTGCTTCTCTCTCTCTCTGCTCCCCCCACCCCCACTCATGTGCTCACGCATGCACTCTCTAAAATAAAATATTTATAAATATATATATACAATATGCACCTTATTCTTTACAATATACATTTATGAATCCACACATGACTTATAACTCATGCAATTATTTATGATCTTCCGAATGTACCCCAGGAATTCTGAAGACTGGCCAGGCCTGCAAAGTGAAGAAGACCTTGAACTTACACCCTGGAGGCTGAGGCTACTCGGGGGCCCCCTTCGTGTAAGCAAACGTTTTGATCATTTCATGTCTTCTAATAAATACGAAAATATCAATATCACTTTTTGAATACTCTTTAGGATATGCACAAAGGACTTGTCTCGTTCTGACATCTTCCTCTGTCCTCCCAAACAACAGAAACTTGTCAGCATTGCTTTCCTCTTATTTAAGGTTCCTTGTTGTTATTCCTGCCTCAGGGTGACCCAACGTGGCAGTTCTCGGTGTCACAGGGACCGATGAAAAAGGCCCTGTGTTGACCTCCCCAACGCGACTGTCACGTGTTTGCACATTAACAATAAAGCCCATTATTTCCTGTAAAATTATGATCTCCTTTCACACCCCTTCCTCCCAACTATCAGAAAAAGAACCCTTTCCCTTTGCTTGACAACAAAAATATTCCATGATCCCAGTCTTCTCTCTTGCTTGTCAAAATGCTAAACAGACCAGTTTCTCTGGGGCTTTGTCCAATTATCCAATTTCCTTATTTTCTTTTCTAGTTAAACTATAATTAACATACCACCTAACTTATTTTTTTAAATCTATAGTCCAGCTCGTATTTTCTAAGGCACTCTTACAATGCAAACAAATTTAATATGTGCTGTTATAACTGTAATCATCATATATTTTGTAGTATCTTGCTAAAATTATGCCTCTTTTGGACAGCATTCCATTTCTCTCACTTGTGCACTCTTGGAATGGACTTTTAAAAAGAAGCACCATATAATATCCTCTCTCCAAAAAGGGACTATTTAAATGAAGTATTTTATTCAACACTGTCCTCATTAAGTGTTTATACTCAAAGTAACATCATTTCTCCCTGAAGAAAATCTGAAAAATGGAGGGGAAAAAAAACAGAATCACGCTTAATCCTATTTACCTAAATTCAACCACTATTAATATTCACAAATTAATATTCAGTGTGTTTTTTTACACAGCAACCGGAATTTGCAGAGGGTCCTAAATGCTGGCCACGGACTGGCCATGGTACCCGCCTTGTGTGTTAGAAATACAGGCTCCTGGCTGTCTGGCTGGTAATCCTGATCCAGCAGATCTGAGGTTAAGCCATACAGTATTTATTCATTTATTAATTCATTTAGTTATTTAAAGTTCCATGATGCACAGTCAACTTTGTGAGTCACCAGTTTCAAGCACAAATTTTGGGTCCCACAGACCTGGGCCCAGACCTGGTCCCATCACTTAACATGGTTGAGCAAGGTTATCCAATCTCTCAAAGCTCAGTTCCCTCATCCATAAAATGGGTGCATCAAAGACCATGTATAAAAATTCAGGGAGAAAATGTACTTGGCACTGTGCCCAAAACATAGTCATTATTCAGTACCTGGTATTTATTGTTATTTTTCCCCTTTTTTCTTATGCACCTGGTTTGAGATTTTTGTTCTGATTTGTATTGCTATGAAATATCACACACACTTTCACATAAACTATGTAGCATAGACATTTTCCATGTGGTTCCATTACCACCACAGACATGTGAACAGTTATATAGTATTCATCCAGTATGCAGAACTATGACTTGCTTTCTACTCATGATATTTAGGTTACTTACAATCTTTCCTTCTTTTCTTTTTTTTTTTTAAGATTTTATTGATTTAAAGAGAGGGAGAGCGCGTGCACTCCAAGCAGGGGGAGGGGCGGACAGGGAGAGAGAGAATCTCAAGCAGACTCCAAATCGAGCTCAGAGCCTCACGGGGTGGGGGGCGGGTTGGCCTTGACCTCAGGACCCTAAGATCACAAGCTGAGCTAAAATCAAGAGTAGGATGCTCGACCAACCGAGCCACCCAGGTGCCCCACAATCAGTCTTTCTTAAAAATTGTATAATGAGGACAGCTGGGTGGCTCAGTCGGTTAAGTGTCTGCCCTCGGCTCAGGTCATGGTCCCAGGGTCCTGGGATGGAGTCCCCTGCTCAGAGGGGAGTCTGCTTCTCCCTCTCCCTCTGCCCCTCCCCCCTACTCGCGCACTCTCTCAAATAAATAAAATCTTTAAAAAAATGGTATAACGAACAGCTTCCTACATATAGCTCTCTATAGTTTGGATTACTACCTTAGACATAGTCCTCAAGGTAGAATTACCACGTCAAACTATGTGAATATTTAGATGTCTTTTCAATACATACTGACAAGATGCTTTCCAAAAAAAATTCTTTTTCACTACCACTGGCAATATATTAAGATTATCAGATTTATCTTGCCCTTACCAGACCTGAGTCATCTTTTCCCCAATGTTAAAATCTATAAAAAGATAAATTGAGACACATTACATTTTTAAAAAATTTATTTGCGCAAACAATTCCAGTTGGGCACCACCAAAACCAAAAAGGGGTTGGGGGTGTCCTGGTAGAGCAGAAGTATTTATAGAGAAGACCTGGAAGCAAAGCAAAGAAATTACTTAATTAGTTATAATTTAAATTTTTGCCTTACTTGGGAAAATTTATTCAGCTGTTACGATAGTTGTTCTTGAGTTCCATTTTCTCAGATTTAAGAAAATCTAGTTGACTTTGGATTTAATCTGTTTACATAGGCTACCAAAGGCCTATTACATAGGCTATTTAATGGCCTCCTTGCTTAACTATTTTATCAAATGGGACTTTAAGAAATTGCCACCAGCAGCCGGTTAGCATTAACTATACCTATAAGTATACTTATGTTATACTTCTAAATCCACATTACATGGAGAATTAGACTGGGACATAAAAACTGAAGTTTACCGTCTCCACAAAGAAGTTACAATCTAATGGGAAAGACACATTCACAGTGAAACTGTTAATATAAGCAAGTAGAATACAAATGCCAGTTCTTTTAAACTGATTGTATAAATGGTGATCATGTCAACTTTTGTGACTTGAGAAGGCAGTATCTTAACTGAAATGCCTGAATAATCTTTTTGGCATGAGGACAAACTTGGCACTATGACCCACCTACTCAGGAAATTAAATATGTTAGTAATGTTACAGAAGACTTCATTCACTCATTTGAGGGCACATGCTCAAATCCTCAGAACTTTGGAGTACCCAGGGTCAGGGCTTAGAGAAAGGGACTCACAGTCTCTCTGACAATTGCACGTACTCTAAATCCCTCTCCTTGGAAGTAGAAGCATTTTCTGAATAGGTCATACTCTTGACCCTCAGAATGGCCAACACAGATTGACATCCTAACAGAGGAGGCAAACTTCCAGTCACTGAAATTATGTGAACTCACCAATTCACATCAAACTGCTCTTTAGAAATAACTTCAATTCACATTCTGTTAGCATGTAAATGATCCCTCCCTCTTCTACTAATAAATTTCCAGAAATTTTAAAGGAAGGGGGGGGAATCATGACAGCAATGTAATGCTTATTTCAACAAAGCTTCCTTTTTTTTTCAGATCTAAAGTCGTATAAAAAGTGTAGACACATTAAAAGGCATTATGCACGATGTGACTTTATCAACTAATCATCAGTTTCAGTCCATATAAATTTTAAAACAGTTTATTCAAATTACATGTAAATTAGCTGGCTAAATTTGCTTTTCCATTTTCAGTACAAGTGAAGCGACACAGAGCCAGACTTGAAGGAATCCAGGCTTTCTTACTTCGGGCCACTTCGGAAGGAGCGGTCACCTACCTCAGAACAAAAGAAACTGGTATTACTTTAAGAACACAAAGACATTTGGGGCACCTGGGTGGCTCAGTTGGTTAAGCGTCTGCCTTCGGCTCAGGTCATGACCCCAGGGTCCCGGGATCAAGCCCCGCATCGGGCTCCTTGCTCAGTGGGGGAGCCTGCTTCTCCCTCTGCCCTTCCCCCTGCTTGTGCTCTCTCTCTCTCTCTCTCTCAAATAAATAAAATCTTTAAAAAAAAGAAAAGAAAGACATTTTGGAGTTTTCTGAGCCTCGTTTCTTCCGTTTATATATATAAATGCTCATTTTTTTAAAGAAAGAAGGGGAAAAAAATCATCAGATTAAACCTTTTCTGTACAGGAAACCTTTTATCATTAGTCACACAGACGGAGTTAACGCCACCAGCCAATTCCATCTGATCTTGTCTTTGTGGGCTCCCCCAAGCTGAAGACTTGCTTCCATGACAAGAAGCTTCCAGTCTCTTTCTTGTCTTTATTCCTTGATTTGGCATAAGTAGTTTCAAACATAAATCAATCTCTTCCACATGAAAAACATGGAAGCTTTACAATAGCAGAGGAGAGTGACAACCACCAAAACTGTGCCCCAGGAGAATAGCAGGACGCTCCACACACGCTGGGCCTGGACCAGAGAGTGGGTGCTTGCTTGTAACATCTGGAAACCTCTTGGCAGAAAATGCCAGAGAGCGATGCCTGCTGTGTGAGCCAGTTGAACTCAGAACAATGCCAACGTCCCTCACTTTTCTGCCTTTGAATACTGGATACAAGATACTTGCACAGTATGAACAAAAAAACAAAACAAAATATCTAGTTTCCAAATGACACTGACGTAGCCTCTTTAGGATAAATGGGGGCCACTGCCCATGCACCCTCCACCCCCTTCCCTGCTCTGAGGCCTGGTCAAGCGGGAGCATCACCAACTGCCTCTAGTCCCAGTCAGCACTGTCTTACCAACTCGCATCTACACTGGCTCCCTCCCGGGAAATGCAAGGTAGCAGCTGTGGTTTTCTTTCACTCTGTGATGGTGGAGAATTCCGGGCTCACTAATCTATAGAATAATCAGGTTTGCAAACCGTTGTTCTAGTTACAAGGTCAAAAAGAAAACACCAAAGAAGGGACTTAATTGTTCATTTGAAAAACTGGCGAGTGAGGACTTGAGGGTCACATTGTACCACTCCAGCACAAAGCAAATGATTTATGAAAAGCTGATATTGTAGGGCCTTCCAGATAATCGGAAAAGTTCCAAACAAGAACAAACGTTATCAGTTAGTGCAATACGGTTAATGGTTCAATATACCTAAAAGACAAATACTCTTCACCTTGAGTTAAGATTCAAACGTTAACTCTATCTTGCTTATAAAACACACGCTAAAGCAGAAGGATACAAAAGATTAAAATGCTGGGCATGGAGCCTACATTAAAAAAAAAAAAAAAAGAATTCACAAGAGGACTTGGCGTGCCTGGGTGGCGCAGTCGGTTAAGTGTCTGACTCTTGGTTTCGACCGAGATCACGGTCTCAGGATCGTGAGATCGAGCCCCGCATCGGGCTCCACACTCAGCGTGGAGTCGGCTTCAAATTCCTAGACGTATATGGATAAATATATAATTATGTGTGTATTTATATGCATATGAAAGGCAAAAGTTAACAATAAAGGTATGTGTTGGCTATCCCCTGACCCTGCATTTTAAATATCAAGACCACACCACTGTCGTTAGGCCTCTGCTTCAACCTATTTGGTGAGGTACTGTTGTATGGTTTAAGGACGTTTCACAAATCATAATCCAGACGAGACTACTTTGTTTCACATTCAAGTACGAGAGAAGTAAAATTCTCAGTGATAGTGAACGAAGCCAAAACCTGCATCCAGCAGAAATGACCATCAGTTTTGCTGTATGACTCCACTCATACGAAGTTCAAAACAGGAATGAACACATAGCTGGTGAACTTACAAAAGAAAACCAAGGGAAGGAGTAACAGAAATTTCAGGATAATTCTCATCTCTTGCGGAGAGAGAAGAAGACACCATGGAAGAAAAGTGCAAAGATGCTACAAGCTGTTCTTACAACACGTAATTCTTAAATTGGATCATGGTTGCACATACTTTGTTTTAATCTTATTATATATGTGTGTGCATATGTATGTATCCATTTTGTACGTGGAAATTTTTTATGTATACCAGTTTGTATTTGGAAACGTTTACAAACTAGATGTACTTATCAGTTGGGGGTCACTGTGCTGATGGCTGTACGGATATACTACAATAAGACCAGACCCAGATGTGGAGCTGGGCTATTAGTCACTATTTCATTAAGCTTACGATGCTCTGTCATTCTGCGCCTGTCATACTTCAGAGTTAAATGGGGATGAGACAGAAATTTCCATCCTGAATCTTTCAAGTCTCTGAGAGTAATCTAAATCTCTGTGAGTCTCTTCTCCAAGGACACAAAAGATTTTCTGACTGTTGTACCGGAAGTGGAGAGACCCGGGGCTGCCACGAGGCTCTCTCCATCGAAACGGTCCCTACTTAGTCCGGAGTCAGGAAGCCAATCTGGAGATTCTCCCAGTTGCTGAGGACATCAATTCCGACTCCACACTCATGAGCTAGGAAATAATTGCAGGGTAATCTGACATTCTGCTAAGGTGGACTTGGTTATGAGCTCCGCTGATCCCCGGACAAAGCCAAGGTTCAATAAATTAAAATGGTCTGATTAAAAAGAAGAAGAAGAAAGAAAGAAATGACAACCAGTTTTAAAAAGGTTGACAGCTCAGACTTCGGGATCAGTTTACTTAGTTGAATTTGAGATTGTTTGTTCACACAAGGTTACTCTCTGAACCTCAGTATTCTCTTCCACGAAACAGAAATAACGTGAGCACTACCTCTATAAGGATTAAATGAGACAACGTATCAAAGAGCTTGGAACAATTCCCAACTCAGTTACCAACTCTCGAAGTAGAACCAGTAAACATTTAATAAAATGAAGGAGCATATGGCATAAAGATTGTGTTCTAGAATGCTCTTTCTGCAGCGTAAGAGGAAACGGTAAAGATACAGGAAAGAGTAGAAGATGTTAATGTAGCGTTCACTGTCTGGGAGCATTCAGAGACCTGGTTTCTGAAGTACTGATTCCTTTCCTCCACATTAGCACTTCACGGTTACTAACTTAAAGCCTCTTTCTTATTTTTCTAAACAAATAAATAACCAGACTCTGAAGAAAGGAAAGTGATCAGCCCAGACAAATTGTGCTGGTCACAAAGTCCCCCACTGACCACCAATCGTTCATCTCTCCGGAGATTCTGTGTTAACTCCAAAGCTAAGCAGCCTTTCCAAGTCTCCCCACGCTGGGCAAGACCGAAGGAGAAGGACCGATGGGGAATGGAGAGGCCATCAGAAGCTAGGGGGCCAGAGGGCATTTTGGAGGGAGCAGGTTTGAGGATCCGGGTGAATACGGGGAATATGAGATTGCAACATACATAATCAATGAGCTGAAGAGTTGGGATTTCTTTCCAGAAGGATGGCAGTGCTCATGGAGCCGTATCATCCTTTTCTGCCTCAGGAGGAGTCCAGAAGTGTCTGGCTGGTTGACCAGAAGCAGAGATTTAAGGGAAAGGGCCAAGGTGAATTGTTCAGCCTGGACAGTGCTCTTCCCACAGCACGGGGGGGAAAAGCCCTCTACCACAGGCCCGCACATTTCAGCCCATGAGCAACTTCAGGCCTGGGCGAGACTGGCAAAGAGAATGCACAGAGCTCGGGCCCCATCCCGCCCTCTCCGACAGGGACAAGACGACTTCCAAGAGGTGGACCCGCTTCACAGCAACGCCGTCCAATGTGAAACCGTCCTGCACCTCCCCTGCACCAGACGGTCTTCAGTGCCTCCCTGTGATCCCTGTGCCCTGGCTTCCCCTCTTCGTTGGCCTTCCCCCTAGCACTGTGCACGTGTCAGCCGTGGACCCGTGCCTTCCTCCACACTCCCAGCCTCTCCCTCACACACACGCTCCATCCCACACTGCTCGGGAGCAGCTCTTCCCGGCTCCATCCTCCCACCATGGGCCACCGCCAAGCAAGCAGGAAGGATTAGGAAACTGAGCTGGGAGCCTGGCGGGTCTGTGACTTGATGAATAAAGCACAGCTGCACCAGTCTGAAGTCAAAGAGGGAAGGAACTGAGAATTGGTGTGGGAGTAGCTGCAAACGCTGACAGCTTGGGGTGGACATGCAGCCCCCTCCGCTGATAGGGGGCTTGGAGCCGCACGCCCCTCCCCTGCATAGAACGCATCTGAAACCGGCAAGAGCCAAAGGCATAAATTTTGTCTTGAGAATCCTATCAACCCTCCAAGGGGTCAAATATGTAGACAGTTCTCCCCCTCTTTCCCAGCATGAAGGAGTCAGAAAACTCTCTAGGACTCATGAAGGTCACTTTCAAGGGTGGCATGGTGGGGATGGGGCGGTGGGGGGGGGGGGCCAGAGCCTGGAATTTCTGAAGATAAAGTTCCTTAGAAGAGCAGGCCCTGAGCTCTATTGTCCTATAAATGGAGACCTAAGGGGAACTTTAGTTTCCAGAAAAAATCTGGGGGAGAGAAAACTATTTAGAAAGGCAGAGATGTAATCATAATCTTTTGCTGCAAAGGTGTGAAAGGAAAACTTGCTTTACACCCTGGAGGGAAAGTCAGCGGCGGGGGTGGTTCCTGACACAGCTTTGGAGAAAGCCTGGCAGCCACAGAAGAATGCTAAGAGACAGCAACCTCCCCCAGGAAGGAACAAAGCAGAAGCCTGGCAGCTTCCTATCCTTACAGCCAGCATCTCAGCGCCCCAGGCTGACTGTGAGGACACAGGCTGCAGTAATCTCAGGTGGTAAGAAGATGAAATCCCACCAGACTGCACTGCACCCCTTGAAGACATCAGTAAGCCTTTAGGGACCTCCAGTGACCCCTAGATTCTTGAGAAGATGATTACTTTGGACAGACGACTAGTCAGCCCGCATTCAGCAAACTGAGGGTCTTTATATGCTCCCCACGTGTTTGGTACTGGGAAAGGAGCAGGTGACATCCTGGTTTCAGAGACAAGTCATTTTGCATCAACAGAGGGGCCCTCACTTTAGAAAATTATATTTTAGGGCCTTCGCAAGACATTGAAAAAAGAGAGGAATTTTATTGTGTTTACTTGTGTCTTAAGAGTAAAACTGACAGCACAGAGGTATGCTTTCATATTGTTAACATCATAAAAACGTCGTAAGACCCGCTCTGTTCCACGTGCTGTCCACCACCACCCTGGGGACCTTCTCATTAGCTGGCTCTGCCCTCCTACGAGGGTTTACCTTCATCTCTACCCCAAAACGACTCTGATGGATCCTCTTTACCTAAATCACTTATCAAATTCTTCAGAGATGCTTCTAGTTCTGGTCCTTGACAACGTCCTCATTAACTGTTCTCTATTAAGAGAGATTGACTGTGGGGCGCCTGGGTGGCTCGGTTAGGCATCCGACTCCTGATTTCGGATGATCTCAGGGTCGTGAGATCAAGCCCCGCACTGGGCTCTGCACTGGGCATGGAGCCTGCTCGGATATCTCTCTCTCCCTCTGCCCCTACCCCCACCCTGCTCACACTTGCTTTCTCTCTCTCCCTCTCTCTCTCTCTCTCTCAAAAAAAAAGACCTATTGATAGCAAAATATCAAAAGCTGCTTTAAACACCCTCTGATGCCAATGTGATTAAAGTTTATTAAAAAGTCCTTGGCACAGGATCTTCTTAAAGATCAATTTGTTTCTATGTATGCATGTATCTAATACTTATATATTAATAGATTATATTCACAGCTTATACCTTATCAATACATCTATTTAACCTCCTCATTCAGATAAACCAGATCATTCATTTAAAAAGTAAAAAACAGGGATGCCTGCGTGGCTCAGTTGGTTAAGCGTCTGCCTTCAGCTCGGGTCATGATCCCAGGGTCCTGGGATCGAGTCCCGCATCAGGCTCCTTGCTCAGCAGGGAGTCTGCTTCTCTCTCTGCCTGCCACTTCCCCCTGCTTATGCCTTCACTCTCTCTCTCTCTCTCTCTCTCTCTCTCTCTCTCTGACAAATGAATAAATAAAATCTAAAAAAAAAAGTAAAATACAAGTCTGCGATTATATTATGTTTACAACTATAATACAGAATGGAAGGGTTCAAGACTTCACAAATGCATGAACTGAGCAGAATAATGACTCAAGTACATCTCCAAACTTCAAGGGACTATGGTAAAGCCCCCCTCATACACATCACTGTGTGAGATACTTTAAGCAGGATGAAACCTTTAAAATGATTTGTAGCAAGTAGTTTGTATACAACAGACCTCTCTGGATTTTTACCCCAAAGCACCTGAGTGCTTTCACTCCGGAACAAGAGACACAGACACACACCTTTCAGTTTTATGCTCCTTTAAAAAGAACTTGGGGATAACTGGCAAATTTACCTCTTAATGCAGGAGGGAGATAAACATGTGCTCAGGGTAAAATTTACAAATCTCCGCCAAGTCCCCCAGTTATCACAGTGAGCCTGTGAGTCTCAGAAGTTCATTCTAAATGCTTTATCACAATGAAACTGACACATCTCTACTGAAAATATCTCTGAGCCAGAGTGAGGTCATTCATAAAAATATTTTTTATGACCAGCCAGAAATTAATAAAACCAGAAATGCATCACCATTCGCCATTTTAGCCTTCATCCTGAGATTTTTAATATGAAAGGTAAGGTTCTCTAAGCGTGAGGCCCGTCTCTGAAACTTCTCTGGATATTCTGCAGACCCCCAACCCAGTGCTCTAGACTTACTGGATGTTCAGTGCCTCGTGCGCACACAATAAAATCCCAGGAGGCCCCACGTGGCCTGGAGGCCGCCAGCCCGTCTGACCTCACCTCCTGTCCCGCCTTCTATTTCCACTCTTCTGCTGGTTCAACCAGCCCCAGCCTCGCTGGCTCTTTCCCGTTGCTCTAACACGTCAAGCTGCTTTCCATGGGCTCTTCCATTGTTGGCGGACTGATGGCCAGTCAAGTGCTACACGAAGGAGATGTTATTACAGAGCAGTCCCTCCACACACGGGGGCGGGGGGATGGCACTAGCTTCGAGGCAGAAAGGGAGGCAGCCGCTCTCCTCTGCCTCAGCCCTTCGGAAAGATCATTAACCACACAAAGTAATGAACCGACCCGTTTGGCCCAAAAGAAGCTCAAACATGAGCGTCTTGGGCGACATTGGTTTCTCTTTTCCGTTGTGTTGTTGAAGAGAAAAGGAGGACGTAGCCCCTTCTGGCCAACCCAGTTGCCGCTGGGCCGCCTGGTCCCCTAAGTTGTTGGGAGGGTGTGTGTGTGTCTTGGAAGGAAATTTTGGTGAGGACAATGTGACCAAAGGGAAAGGAAGGGAAGGGAAAAAGAGAAAAGGAGAACACAGGGCAAGACAAAACCCACCGTCTGGATCCAGATTCTAGCTCTTTCTCTTACTGAACTAGGTGTCCTTGGAGAAGTACTTGTTTTCTCTGTGTCTCAGTTCTTCATTTGTAAAACGGGTAAAATAATGATACCTACATGGGATAGCTGTCTTAAGGATTAATTAATAAGACAGAGAAAGCAAAATCCTATATGATTTCACTTATACGTGGAATCAAAACAAACAAATTAGCAAACAAGCAAAAAGCAGAAACAGACCCATGAATACCAAGAACAAACTGGTGGTCGCCAAAGAGGGCAAAATGGGTGGAGGGGGATGGGAGGTTCAGGCTTCCAGTTAGGGGCGCAATATGGGATGAGAGGCACAGCCCAGGGAATGCAGTCCATGGCCGGGGACTCGTGTTGGATGGGGACAGATGATAGCTACGTTTGTGATGAGCAGGGCAAAGCATACAGACCTGTTGAATCACTCTGTCCCACACCTGAAACTAATGTAACACCATGTGCCTACTATAATAAAGCACTTAGACAATAACAAATGACCGATAAATGGCGATTATTATCCCACCTCTCCTCATCACTCTTTAGCCCATCACGTGCAGAAATTTTACAGCACTTGGAACTCCGTGAACTTCTTTCTTTGTCAAATTTTTGAAATGTCTGCTGCCCCACTAGAATGGAACCTCCGAAAGTACAAGGACTTTTGTCCTTGTCTGACCCATGCTCCACCTCCATTCCCAGAACAGACCCTAGAAAGTGGGAGGTGTTCCAGTTGTTGAATGAATCAGCATCTCTCCTTCAAAAAGCTTCATAACACTCATGAATCAATCCCAACCATCCGTCGATGAATACTATTCAATTTTAAGTTGACTTAAATAAACACAAGAAACTTCTGGGGGAGTCTATGCAAACTTTTTTGGAGAATATGTTTTTTGTTCGGTTTTGGTTTTGTTGTTGTTTAAAGATTTTATTTATTTATTTATTTGAAAGCGAGAGTGAGAGCAGGGTGAAGCAGAGGGAGAGGGAGGTGCAGACTCCACACTGAGCCTGGAGCTGGATGCAGGGGCTCCATCGCACAACCCAGATCACAACCTGAGCCAAAATCAAGAGGCGGTCACTTAACCGACTGAGCCACCCAGGTGCCCCTGTTGTTTTTTTAAATAAACTCTACCCTCAACATGGGGCTCAAACTCATGACCCCAAGATTAAGAGTCACATGCTCTACCAACTGAGCCAGCCAGGTGCCCCAGGAGAATATATTAAAAACAAAACAAAAAAATAAAAATAAACTATTCTGGGAGTGCTTGGGTGGCTCAGTCAGTTAAGCGTCTGACTCTTCATTTCGGCTCAGGTGATGATGTCAGGGTGGTAAGATCAAGCCCCCACAACGGGCTCCACACTCAGCACGGAGCCTGCTTATGATTCTTTCTCTCCCTCTGCCTCTGCCCCTCCCGACCTCCCTCTCTAAAAAAAAAAAAAGAAAAAGAAAAAAGAAAAAACACAATTCTGTCCTAAAATTTTACTACTTGGAGAAACCACCTTAAGAGAGCAACTCCTTTTGAGAGAACCGATAAAGATTTTGAAATATAATAAAATCTTGATGCCCATAAGTTCTAAACAACTTTGTAATATAAAATACAAGTTCTGATTTAAAGTCTAAAAAGCATATGACATATTTGGAGCTAAGTATTTGACTATCAAAGGTTAAACTGGGAAAATACAAAGAGCCACTGGCAGGGACAGAGAACTAACCCATGCCCCCTGACATACGAAGTCAGGAGGCCCTATGGCATTGACCGCAGGATCTGAGGCTGAGGGTAGGAAAACCCCATGAGCCCCAGGAGGAGGAGCATTTGGGCTCCACACAAAGGCCAAAGGCTGGTGGGTTAGGAGATGGGGCTGGAAAGCCCTCCAGACACAACCCAGCTAAGATGGTATCTTCTTTAAGGAAATAACCCTTGACCATGGGATGCACCTTAGAGAGTGACCACCTAATACAGCTCTCATCACCTCTCCCCACAACTGTGTCCAAGGACTGAGCTGGCGCTCCTGTGTCTAATCCCCTCCCAGTGCCATCCACCACTCCCACTGGCCCCAGAATTCTCCTTATACAACAATCAAATATGTCACCCCTCTCCCTGCTCAAAAGCCACCAGCAGCTTCTACATCGTTACATCTGGGCCTAGCCGCCTTTCGAATTATTGGATCACACCCTTCTCCCCAGCCACCCAAACCAGCCAGTTTCCAAACATGTCATGAGCTCCCCAACCTGGTAACTCTGCTCATGCTCTTGCCCGCGTAGGAAAGTTGTCGTGTTCTAATGAACCCCTTGCGCCCCACATTTGCACATGGTCTAGCTCAAGCCTCATCTCTGGGAAACCTCTCACAAGGCAGAAGGAGCCGCTCCTTGCTCCCTTCAAAGCACTGCCCAGTTTTGTGGGAGTCTCCCCCCAAAAAGACTCGGGAGAGACATAGAGAATGCAATTAGTACACACTCAATAAACACGTATGGGATTTAACTTACCATGATTTACTCAAAATATACAGCACAATTTTGAAACATCCCTACTTTCCTGAGCACACATGTCCCTTTGAAGGGTCCTGGAAATCCAAAGTCTGAACTTTTTTTCTACGTGCCCAGAGCAGGTCACTTCTAAGGAGAGAATGTGACTATTCCAAATCAAAACTTCTCCTTTGACTTGCTTATTTCCCCCGCTTCTTGTTGAATCCGTAATCACCTCCTCATTGTCCAACTGCCACCTGAAATTTTACAGTTGGTTAGAACCACATGCTTTTGGACTTAACAGGCAAAACTCATTTGGAATTGCTTGCACCTTCGATCCTGCAACAGACACCGAGGCTCCCACAGAGAATTCTTAGAGCAGATCAACTCTCTCCCAACAATTCAGCATTTTACAGTCATTACTGAAATGCAATTGGAATTCCAGCAGAAATTCTGAAGCCCCAAAGCAGCTCAAAAGAAAGTGGCCACTTGGATCCCAGCAGACCTCACTCTGCTCCTTTACCTGATGCTCCCCATCATGGTACTGTGTGCCCCAGCGGAGCTGAGCAATGCAGCGGCTAACCCCCACCCCCCACCCCCCAGTCAGCTTAAGACCGCTCAGGCTACCCAGCCAGGTCAGGACAAAGGTCAATCAACGACAGCAATTTGGAAGCTTTCAAATTGCTAAAATATTTCTCTTTGGTTAATAGAACGGATCCCCAATTCCTATGAGTTTACAAATTCTGCTGAAAAAAAAAAAAAAAACTGTGAACTGAAATATTTACCAGTCAAATGCTATTGATACAATGTCTGGGATTTCAAAATGGCATTAGGTAGGGAACAAGGGTGGAGGCAAAATACGATTGGCCATGTCCTAATATATTTCAAAGTTGGATGATGGGTACATGGGAATTCAATATAAGATTTTTGAAGTATGTTACCTTTATATGTTTGAGATTTTTGAAAATGAAAAGGGAAAACTAAGAATGAAGTCGAGTTTAAAAGAAAACTATTAAAATGCTGTCATCTATACAGGGCATAAAAATAACTGCATATATCCCTGCTTCCTGATGTGTTGCAGCCCTACATACAAGAGCAGATCAAGTTTCAGAGGCATTAACCTTGGCCCCTTTACTAAGGCAGCTTAATTACAGGTAGTCCACTACGGTTTTTTGCTAAAGAAAAAAAAAATTAAAGCACCTTTTGAAATTTGGCACGGGTTACAAAACACACACGATGCAAGCCTTCCTGGATTTTTTGTCCACTCAATCGAAAGGAAGCTTTGTCAAGATTTCTGCTATACAAAAACAGACAAAATACCACTAAATAAAAAATGCTATAGATTTGCGATAGGCATACAGGAAGACCCATGAGCAGGTATAAACTAATCCGTCAGAGGAAAGCAGTATACCAACAGTGGGCAACGAAAAAGGCGGCTTTACAGTCTTTTAGCATTTGAACTTTTGACCTCCCCCCAAAACGTCTTGAAAGAATTTCTAAACCGTGGTACGAGAAAGAATGCTTTCTTTCTTAAAATCATTGCATTAAGCACTACTATTTACCATTTACGTTTTTAACCACTGGGCCCAAGGTGCAAAACTAAAAAGTATATTCTAAAAGAGATGCAATCTGGAGTTAGAATATAGGAGTGCAATTAAAAAAGAAAAAAAAAAACACACAGCAAGTCAGGCAACATTGGAAGCGCACAGCGACTATCACCTATCCAGCTCTCTTCCCCCGTACACTGTTCTTTTGTTGAGAATCAGACTTCCCCCTGATTTCCTCGTGTCCCTTCTTCCCTTCAAACACACAAAACTAAAGAAAGATGTACCGGAGGCAAGACATTTAAAACGAAATCCACAGCTCGGTCTGGCCCAGAAAAGCCGGCGCACGACACCCACCGTGTCCCAGCGCCGCGGGACGCGCCCCCCCCCCCACGCAAACGGCGGCGGGGAGCCGCGCGGAGGGGCAGGGTCGTCGCCCGCCGAAAGGACGTCGGGGGACGGAGCGGGGGCGGCCGCGCACCTGAACTGCCCGCGCGGCGGAGCCCGTCGCTACCTGATGCTACCAGAATCCTCTCCTGACTTCTCTCGCGATCGCACGCCACCCCGGCCCGATCGGGGCAGCGCGGAAAGCGTGAGCCGGGCAGACCCGTGAGCGGCCGCGGACCGCCGAGCCTCCCGCGCCGCCGCCGCGCCGCCGCCTACCTGGCCGGCCCCAGGCACCGCCCCACTGGAGCGCGCGGCCCGCGCTGCCAGGGAGGCTCCGGCGGGCGGGCCGGGGTGGAGGGGGGGGGGGGGCTGGAAGGTACGAATCCCGGTTTTAGATACCAGAAAGTTCCCCCAATCCCGCGCTCGCGGACGCCCGCCGGCCCCTCCCCCGGCCGGGGCTCGGAGGCGGAGGAAGGCGCGGGGCGCCCGGGGAAGCCGGCCGTCCCCGTCGCGGGGCCGGGCGCGGGCTCGGGGCGGGACGGGGCGGACGGCGGCCGGACTCACCGAGGCAGCGGATGTGGAAGCCCGAGGGCGGCCGCAGCGCCCGGCGCGTCCAGCCCTCGCGCAGCGCCTCCAGATGCTCCTCCTTGCCCTGGATCAGCAGGATCTGCTCGTCGATCCAGCCCAGGAAGAAGGTCTCAGCCACGGCGGCCGTGACCTTCTTGTTCCAGAAGTGCTGCATGTTCTCGGCTTTGAAGTCGGCGAAGATCTCGTAGCCGATGTGGTGCCGGGCGAGCTGGCGGGGCTGGGCCGGGGGCGCGGGCTGGGCGGCCCCGGACCTCTCCGCCGTTGGCCCCTCGGCCGGGCCCAGGACGATGGCCAGAGAGTGAGGCGCGATCTGCAGAAACTTCTCCATCTTCTGAAGCAGCCGGTGCCCCCGCCGCGCGGCCCCGGCTCCCCGCCGCCGCCGCCTCCCGCCGCTCCCGGGAACAGCCGCCGGAACGTCGCTGCGCGACAGGCGGGGAGCGCTAGTGCCCCCACCCGCGCCGGGGCTGGCCGCGCCCCAGCCGCCCGGGACGCCCCGTGCGGCCCCAGGGTCGCCGCGCCGGGAAGGGGACCGTGCGCGGAGCCCGCTCGCGCCCGAGCTCCGGCGCGCGTTACCTGCAGCTCCGGGCCACCCTCCGGGCACCGCTCATTTTCTAGCGGCGGCACCCTCGCCTCCCTCGGCCCCCGGCGGCCCCGACAGGGGGCGGAGACGCGGGAGGAGGAGGGCAGTTCGCGCCGCGTCTCGGGAACCCTCTTGGCTGGACTTAGCCGGAGAAATCTCCAGGAGTCCGAAGTGGAGGGTGTTCGAGGTGGCCCGGAAGGCCGGGGGGGGGGGGGGGGGCGTTTAGGGGGCGGGGCCCAGGGGAGACCTGGGGGGCGGGGGGGGGGGGGCACGCAGGGCGACACTTGGAAGCAAGGATTCCCGAGCGGGGTGTCGCTCCTCCCCACGCTCCACCCCCCACCCACCTCCAACCTCCTACCTCCTGCTGGAACAAGTGGATGAGCTGACTGGTTGATGGGCCCTTGGAAGTGGCTTTTTTAAAAAACTGAGTCAAACCACGAAAACGTGTCATCAGTCCCTCCTCCCAAACTCTTGTGGAACTCCCTTGTCATATCTCCATCATGTACTGTGGGCCTGCTACGGAAGAAACCCAGTAATTCCCCGTGTTATCTACACAACACTCCCTTGATGAAGAGGATAGGGATATGACCAGGAAAGGTAACAATCATGCTTTAAAAGAAAAGAAAAAACTTCGTTAAGGTTGTTTCTGTGCAAAACTGTGTTTTGCTTATTTTTCATTGAGAAAAACTATATATAGTTGTCATATATCTAAAGAGATGACTATAAGAAGAAGCATTCGGGGTTAATGCTCAATGTGAATGATTTTCCCAGAACAAAGAATGTTTCCTTAGAATACATAAAGGCACAGTATATTCAGAAAGCTACCTCTGGAAAGATTGCTTGAAGCTTTGAAACAACAGGCTTTCCATCTTCAGCTACACTCACTTAGGCTCAAAGGTCTTAGGGCCATGTTTTAGTCAAGAGTAAGACTCAAGTTTCCCCTCTCCTTGCATCTGCAAAAGGAAAGCCCCTTTTCCCAAATGCAAGCCTTAGGAGTTCAGCCCTGAGATGTCTGCAGGAGCCCTGTGGGCATACTCTTCCCACGTGTAGCTCCAGGGGTCACTGTCTTCCTTGGGCAGCAATCTCCCTTGATGATAATAATAGTGTAAAATGTATTCAGTGCTCATGGTATGCAAAGGTCTTTCATCCTTACAACAGTCCTTTGAGATAGATATTACCACCCCCATTTTATGGAAGAGGAAACTAAGGCAAAAGAACGTAAGTAATTGGGACGCCCGGGTGGCTCAGTAGGTTAAGCGTCTGCCTTCAGCTCAGGTCATGATCCCAGGGTCCTGGGATCGAGTCCCGCATCGGGCTCCTTGCTCAGCGGGGATCCTGCTTCTCCCTCTGCCTGCTGCTCCCCCTGCTTGTGCACTCGCTCGCTCTCTCTGACAAATAAATAAACTAAATTTAAAATAATGTAAGTAATTTTTCTACCTAGTTCCCCAGTCGTGAAGTGGTAGAACTGTAATCTAAACCTAGACAGTTTGTCTCCAAGGCTCAACCCCTGTGCTCTCACATCTGTTCCATTTAACCAACCAACAACTGGCAGATAAAATTTTCAAAAGAAGTCCTTCAACGGTGCCTCTTGAATAAATGATATTTGACATTTGTAGTAGGTATCTACTGTGGCGTAACAAATCACCCCCAAACTTAGCACCTTAAAACAACAAACACTGATCATCTCACACTTTCTGTGAGTCAGGAATCCAGGCACAGTCCAACCAGATGCCTCTAGCTCAAAGTCTCTCGTAAAGTTGCAGTCAAGCCAGGGCTATGGTCTCATCTGAAGGCTCAGCTCGGTGCGGATCCTCTGCCAAGCTCCCTCACGTCGTTGTTGGCAGGATTCAGTTCCTTGAGCGTGGTTGGATTGGGCCTTAGTTCCTCCCTCTCCGAAGACCCAGTCTGTTCCTGACAATATGAACATCTACGTAAGGTAGCTCACAACGTGCTAGATGGCTTCCCTCAGATCACCCAGTTCGGAAATCACAATCTAATCTTGGAGGTGCCATCCTATCACCTCTGCTGCACTGTTTGCTAGAAGTGATTCACTAAAGCCAAACCCAAACTCAAAGGGAGAGAATTACACAAAGCTATGAGGACCAGGAGGTAGGGATCATGTGAGGTCATCCTAGAAGCTATTACCACAACATTTAAAATGAACCAATGAAGGGCGCCTGGGTGGCTCAGTCGGTTAAGCGACTGCCTTCAGCTCAGGTCATGATCCTGGAGTCCCAGGATCGAGTCCCGCATCGGGCTCCCTGCTCAGCAAGGAGCCTGCTTCTCCCTATGACCCTCCCCCATCTCATGTACTCTCTCTCTCTCTCTCACTCTCTCAAAATAAATAAATCTTTTAAAAAAAATAAAATGAACCAATGAAAAGGTTCCATTTTTACGATGTTTGCGATAATGTGACAAATTAAAAGGGCACCTTCTAATATAAATGCTCCCTCTCACATACAGATAGCAAGCTCTTCACACACTCACACACACACACACAAAACGCTACTGATCCTCTGAACAGGTAGGGCCACGTGAGAGTCTATACCATCAGAACTCAGTGCAATTAATATGAGGAGCTACTTAATCGATTCTTACCATTGTCATCACCTGCATGATCAACCTCATTAGCATCATTAGGGCTGTTTATGATTACTCATGAAATGCCAGGCAATGTGCTAAGAACCTTTTATATATGGTGATATTATTGTGATTTTTTTTTCCAGAGGATAAACATAATGGCAATAATACCTTTGAGATAAGTAGCCCAACACATTTTCATTTTCAATAACCCTCAGTTCCCAGTTATCCATGAACTCAGTTGTTTCTGCTTCATGTCAGTTTGCCAAAATCTGTCCACGAATATAGCTTTCTTTTCTTCCTCTGTCTTCCTCTCTCTTTGCCCCCTTCTCCAGCCCCAATTGAAGGTGCAAACATTACTCGGCAAGCACCTATTGCCTTCCCCAGATTCAGTATTCCCAGACCTTTATGTTGACCCAAATAGCATGAAGATTTCCTGGTTATTTTCCAAGGAAGGGTGTTCAACATTTATCAAATGCTCGTTCTTGCAAAATTCAATAAGGAGGAACAATTATTATTTCAATTTTCCCATTGAGAAAACTGAAGTTCACAGAAGTTAAGTAATTTGCCCAAGGTCAAACAACTAATAGCCAATCAACCCAAAATTTCAACCGGACCTATGACTCCAAAACCCATGCTTATGCTTGTTCAGCATTCACTGCAGCCTCCAAGGGAACTAAGAACCCACAAGATAGACTTAGTGCTACTTCATTCAGAAGAAATGCTTGCACCAATTTCCTTGAAAACACTCAGAAAAAACAATGAAGAACTATTTGAGTGTTAATCAAATAAGGAACCCCCAAAGCCAACTCCAACACCCTGGGGAGAACACTTGCCTCAGTTGTCTCAATCCTGAAGTTCAAGATCGAGTGGGATTTGGTGCAGGATGAAAAAGTACTGTAATGAACCTCTTTGTCAGCATTTCTCCCCACTGCCTGCAGTCAACTGCCTGCCATTCTTGTGGGAAAGAGGGTGTTGCTAAACTTTCTCTTGCCCAGGCTTATCAATTGCTGATTGTCCACTGGGATATAACAGAAGCTCAGACAATCATCACTCAGGGCCGTGCGTTCCAGCCTAAGGGCCTTCACTTTGGAATTTCTGTTGGTGGCCAACAGTGTTTTCTAAACACTGCTTTGCCACTCCCTCATCAAGAGGTAGTCTCTCTCTCTCTCTCTCTCTCTCTCTCTCTCTCTCTCTACCTCCTCGACTCTGGCCAGGCCCTGTTATTGCTTGGCCCAAGAGAACAGAGCTGAATCGATGCTGTACCCGCTCTGGGCATAGACCTTATTGGCTTCATATGGCTTCATAGGTCTCACTTCCACCTCTTGGAAGCCAGCCAGACACCATGTAACAAGTGCAACTTCTCTGAGATCGTCATGCTGTGAGGATGCTTGAGCTAGCCACATGAAGAGGGTACAGAGGGAGAGGGGGCAGTGCCAGCCAACTCCCAGTCATGCTTGCCATCCCAGCCCCAGGAACCAGACACTTTACTCGTGTGAGTAAAGGAGACATTCTAGCCCCAACTGACACCAAATATAGAAGAACCGGGTCCCCAGACTGAACTCCAATCAGGACGTCTCTGGGTCCTTAAGTCACTTCAGCCGAAGCTTCCAACTTAGTGTAGCAGAGGTGAGCCATCCCCGCTGAGCCCTACCTGAATGCCTGACCCACAGAATGGTGAGCATAATAAAGTGGCAGCCAGGGACGCCTGGGTGGCTCAGTCAGCTAAGCGTCTGCCTTGGGCTCAGGTCATGATCCCAGGGTCCTGGGATTGAGCCCCGCATCGGACTCCCTGCTCAGTGGGGAGCCTGCTCCCCCTGCTTGTGCTCTCTCTCTCTCTCTCTCTCACAAATAAATAAAATCTTTAAAAAAATTTACAAAAATTAAAAAAATAAAATGAAGTGGCAGCCATTTTTCATCACAGAGTTTTGGGGTGATTGGTTACAAAGCAATAGATAAGTGGACCACTGTTGGCTCTCGCAGTATCTGCATGCTTCTTATGAATTCCAACGTATAAGAATCCAGGCAGGAAACCGTATTTCAGTGACATCCTGAGTGTGGTACCAATGGAAAGTCAACTCATATAGAGAAAAAGGAAGTGCTGCTATGTTATTTTTATATCACCAGTGTTGTAGTTGGATTTAGACTAATAAATTGAAGGCACCAATTAATGTATCAGGAACAATGGCATCTGCACAAACCACTTAATAAAATCTTGCTGCAGTAGGAGTCCAGAATTTCCACCGAACGTCTATACCCATGGAGTGACCACTGGGTCTAATTAAAAGCCTCATAATGAAATAAACAAACAAACAAACTTTAAAAAGGGGGGGCACCTGGTTGGTTCAATCGGTAGAGCATGTGACTCTTGATCTTGGGGTCATGAGTTCAAGCCTCATGTTAGGTGTAGAGATTACTAAAAATAAATAAATAAATAAACTTTTTTAAAAAAGCCTCTTAAAAAGTTATTTCAAGGATAATCCACACCCTTAATTGGGTCACACCACTTATGCAGTATTAATGATTTTGTTTGACCCTTACAACTACATGCTTACCTAGTATCTGAAAAGAATTGATTACTGATGACCTGAATTACTTGTCTGTAACTGCTTATCCTAGATTAATAATAAAAATAACTAACATTTATATGGTGCTTCCTATGTATTTCATCCCATGCTAAGTACCTTATGTATAGTCATTCATTTATTCCACATGACAACCCTATGGGGTAGATACTGTTATTATTCTATATTTACGGATGAGAAACTGATCCACAGAGATGTTAAGCAACATGCTCAGGGGCTCAGCTGTTAAGTCACCAAGGCAGGATTCAAATCCACACAGTCTGTGCTGTTGACAACTATACTATAAGACCCCTCTGCTCTTCTTCAAAGAGTCAGTGATCATCTTATTATCATAGCCAACATGTGTGAATCATTTGCTTGAGGATATTAGCTATATTTTGTGGTTTAGAATTAATTTGATATTGATACTGATATTGATATTGAAAAGACTGCAAAAGTATATCACATGCTTCACCTCTCCCAACAACCTACCGAAGAGTCTTACCTTAGTCAAGACCTATATTGATCTTCCTTACGTGGAAGACTTTTTTATTACCTGAAACACTTTTCAAAGTGGCTCAGAGTTCTCCTAGATGCTACTCTGATTCCTCACTCAGTTCTCCCCCAAAGAATTAATCTTTTCTAGGACAAAATTTAAGATGGCCACCATAACTGAGAGATTCGTAGAACCTAAATATTAAGATGGTTCATCTAGATGTTTCTTGAGATGCTTCTGAATAATGTCTTTGCTGACAATCACCCAGGCATGACCCCTCCCCTTTACTCTGGCTGGCATATGGTACCAGTCTTGGCATCTCAATTACAGTGGCTGAAGCCCAGCCCAGTCAAAACCAGTTTTCAAAGAGCAGGGTACAAAATATATTTTTCTTTGCCTTATATTTCTATTCGTGGTTCATTCATGTTCAATTCCTATAGTTGTGCCTGGCAGCAGTTAAGGGTAGAAACCAGTCTAGAGTAATACTTTCTCCCCCATTAAAATATTTAACAACTTTCCTGCCTATTATTGTAAACCCTTATTCACCCTAAATTTCATGCTAAAATCATTTTTATTTGAACAAAAATTCCATCAGCCACACCAAATGAGTGTGGGGTTTTCTTTTTCATGAAATGTTTTATAATACTGGATGTCCACAACATTAGCATGCAGGCCTCAGGCTTTAACTCGGAGTGATCGAGAGTTACTAAATCTTGTTCCCATTCATTAATAATCATATGGCAGACACTTATTGTATTCTAGGCAATGTGCTGAATTCTAGACACAGAAAAATAAATATGACCTAGTCTTTATTTGGGGGAACTCACAGTTTGTAAGAGGAGATAGACAAATAATCTCCCTGAAATGAAATTATGCCTTTTGGTGTAATGGTAGAAGCATGTATGTATCACACGGGAGCAGAAAAGAGGGCGGGGGATAAAACAAAGGAGTAGTTCATTAATTGGGTGACATGGAGAATGAGATAAGACTTCAGACCGTCAGTAGGTAATATTGAACTAACACTTGAAAGGCACATATTTATTGTATGATATTCATGTATTCCATACAGCTCTTTCCAAACTAAAGGATATGATCCACGAGCAAGTATCCATCACTGGGAAGTGTGTCAAAGAAACTGATTATTAACAATAGAGTATCAGTTTGGGATTGATTCCATTCTATTTATTTTTAAATTAGGGTAGATTCAAAGTTCCTCCAACAATAAGTTTACTCTCATTCCTCTGCAAACTACAAGGCTTTTTAGATAAGGAAAGAAAAGGGTGGAGTTAAAACTACTTTGCTGGGATTTATGCATTTCACTAGCATTCCCAAGGGGCCGTATCCCTCATGTAAATGGTATTCCCCATAAAAGCTCTGGTGTGGGAGGAAACAAACAAACAAAAAAATGGCAAAGTGCTGCTCTAATACATACTATACATTATTAATTTTATAAGTATACAGATGAACATATATAACACCTTGTCGCTATTGCATTGAAATAAAAATGGCCGATATTAATAACAAGGCAACATGATAAGGCAAACACAATTTTTGTATATTTTCTCCTACTCACTGGAATGGAACTAGTTCCTTATCTGTTGGGTTTGTTTTTTTTTAATATAATTGCCAAGTTCTAGCCTTGATTATGTGTCCTCCAAATAAGGAAGTGAGTGCTCAGTGTCTGAGATCTCCAACAGTGGAAATTACAACCTGTCAGGACCCTGCCATCTTGCCCAAAGTGCGTGTTCTCCAGTAAACAGCCCCCTCCCCCCCCACCGATATCACTGCATATGGCAGATCTCCAAAGGCAAGAGAAGGGCCAGCTAAAAATAGACAGTTCTAGGAAAATGCTACGGTTAATCAGATAACTGCTATCTGAAACATGCAGATATCAAAACATTTTAAAAGGCAGAAACACAGTCATTCACAAGAGAAAGCTTAATGATCTAATTCATGTTGTATTTGTCCAAAAGTGGAACTCCAAAATCATCTGTTTTGGGCATTCAATTATAAATGGAATTAGTGTAATTATTTTTATATAATTAAGTGTAAAATGCCATTTTACACTTAATTATGTTAGGAATGTGACTAACAAAAGCATTTAGAAAAATGTTAAATGTAGTTGGCTACTCTTAATGATTCAAGATAAAGTTATTAACTTCTTAACATTTACCCATTTATTGTAGATGAAAAAAATATAGATAGCTTCTCTTGCAAAAAAATTGTAGTTTTATTTGCAATTTGTTCACATTTCTTTTATACTCTCAATGGGGATTGTTTTGATAACTTAGAAGGGCAAAATAAGTGGCAAATTGACAAGAATTGTCTACCATCTGTGACAGTTATTGCAAATCCTGGTGTCTTTTCAGCTCATCACTTTCAATTTGTTCTATTTATCGTACTTGAATATTTTAAAAAGGTATAAATATAATTTGGAAAAGTAATTAGATAAGTGCTCCATGTCTAAATATTGTATTTCATATCAGAATTAAATATATACATACAACAAAGACAACATGTTTTAATAGAAAACATATCAATTATCAAGAAAAAAGTGCATTTAGGCCTTCCATTTCTGGCAACAGAGCACACTACATACCCTAAAAATTTCTCAGTACAAGCATTTAAAATGATGTATATCAAAAATATCTCCTCCAGCACTGACATGCTTCTAAGTAGGATGGAGTTGTTAACGTCAGACCAGTGATTTTGCCAGGAACCTAGAAAAGCTATGTAAAATATAAATATTGTCCACTTAAAGGCATGACGTAGTTGCTGAAGCAAGAAGGAATGAAAGTAATCAAATTTCAGAGGGAAGACCCATGAAGCAGTGAGCTGACCTTCTGCAGCCTAACTTTCCCCAAAGGAGATTGGTTAACCCAATTCCTGGGTATGAGCAGAAGCGGAAAATCCAGTCTTTGCCTGATGAGAGAACTGTTCCTGGTTGATGGAGAAACCAACAGACTTTTTTCAGCTCGGGTGACATACTTGGAAGGCCTCAAATGGGGAAATTTTCTCTTCGAGACAGCTGCAAAGGATGGGAGGAAGAAAGGATGGGCTGAAACCCTCAGAAAAGTAAAGTAAAGACTTTGGCAACCTCAGTATAACGATTAGACAAGGATGGGAGTTCGTGATTTGCCCAGGGGGAGGAGCCCCAGCACACACATCAAGCTCTCAGCTGAGAGCCCTAGGGGACATCAGCATGTGAAGAGGGTGAACCAAATGTAAACTGAGCTATGCCAAAACTTCAATCCAGACTCCAGTCTGCTTCGGCCCCTTAGTGAACTAACGTGACCAGCCCCCCCGCCCCTATCTGTACCTACTTAGCAAGGAAAAGGGTGAATTCTCTCTGGAAGAAGATAATGTTTTAAACACATACACACTCCATTCATTTAAAAATTACAAGGCATGCCAAGGAAAAGAACTCTATGGAATCCTTAAGGAAGAAATATATGTACTAGCAACAGACCTATAGCAGACAAGAATTTTAAAATAACTATAATATGTTCAAGAAAATAGAGGAAAAGATGGAGAAAAAGAAACTAATAGAGGATTTTACCACAGAAGAGAAATCTTAAAAAAAAAAATTCAAATGAAACTCTAAAATGGGAAGTACAATCTCCAAAATTAAAACTCAGTCCATGGGTTTATGAACAATATATAGTATAAGAAAGAATTGGTGAACTGAAAAATAGGTCAACAGGAAACATGCAAATTTTATTTTATTTTTTTTAAAGATCTTATTCATTTATTTGAGAGAGAGAATGAGAGATAGAGAGCACGAGAGGGAAGAGGGTCAGAGGGAGAAGCAGACTCCCCGCCGAGCAGGGAGCCCGATGCGGGACTCGATCCCGGGACTCCAGGATCATGACCTGAGCCGAAGGCAGTCGCCTAACCAACTGAGCCACCCAGGCGCCCAGAAATATGCAAATTTTAAAGCACAAAGGAAAACAAGAATGGGGAGGACACAGAAATATGTAGGATATATTGGAAAAGTTTAATATGTGTGTAATTCAAATTCCATAAGAAGAAAGTGAGAATGGTAAGGAAGAAATATTTGAGGAGTTAACAAAAGAGAATTTTCCGAAACTAATATGTAACATCATCTCACAGATTTCAGAAGCCAAAGCAGAATAAACACAAAGAAAATCACACACAGGCATATCGAAATAAAACTGCTGGAAACTAAAGACAAAAAGAATACTAAAAAAGAAGCCAATGGAAAAGAAAGCACCTTGTCTTCAAAAGTGTAACTATGAGATTAACAGCTGACTTCTCAGCAGAAATGATGGAAGCTAGCCGACAATGGAATGAAACCTCTCTGAATACAAAACGAAAATGATTGTTGACCTAGAGTTCTATAGCCAGTGACAATAATCTTCAAAAGTGATGGTGAACTAAACATATTTTCAGACAATCAAAAACCACAGCATTAACTTAATAATTCTAATCCCAATGTGGTAGACTGAATAATGGCCTTCCAAAGATGTCCACCTCCTAATCACCAGAAGCTGTGAATATGTTACATTACATAGAAAAAGGGACTTTGAGGATGTAATTAAGGTTACTAGTCAGTTGACCTCAAAATGGGAGGATTATCCTAGATTATTTGGGTGAACCATGTGTGATCATATGAGCCCTTCCAAGCAGAGCTTTCTTCCAGCTGAAGGTGAAGAGAAAGGCAAAAGAAAGGGCAGAAAGGAAGGTCAGAGAGATTTCAGTGCATCACAGTGGGCTCTAAGATGTGCAAGCCCATGTGGGAGAACTAGAGAGCGCCCTGTAGGAGCTGAGGGTGTTCCCCAGCTGACAGGCAGCACAGAAACAGAACCCCAGTACTATGTCTGAGGATTGGGGCATCTGAACATGTGTACAGGAGACTTCTAGCACTAAGAAACAGAGCTGGGAGTGCAAAGAGAGGGGGGAAGGGACAGGCTGGGAGCAAGAATGCCCTGGAATCAATGCCCTGGAATCAAAAAGTTCTAAATGAGAACCTGAATTTATAGGAGATTGTAACTGTGTAGTTACCAAAATAAAAAGATATACTAAGGTAATCAAGATGGTATGGTACTAGCATATGGACAGACATGTGGATCAATGAAAAAGAATGGAGAGCCCAGAAATAAATGCTTACATTTATGGTCAACTGGTTTTCAATAAGCGTGCCAACAAAATGCTGTAAGAAAGAAATAACCTTTCCAACAAATAGTGCTGGGACAATTGGATATTCACAAATAAAAAACACCTCACACCCTACAAAAAACATTTACTCAAAATTATCATAGAACAACATGTAAGAGCTAAAACTATAAAAATCCTTTTAGAAAGGGGGTGCCTACGAGGCTCAGTCATTAAGCATCTGCCTTCAGCTCAAGTCATGATCCCAGAGTCCTGGGATCGAGCCCCACATCGGGCTCCCTGCTCGGCGGGAAGCCTGCTTCTCCCTCTCCCACTCCCCCTGCTTGTGTTCCTTCTCTCGCTCTCTCTCTGTCAAATAAATAAATAAAATCTTAAAAATAAATAAATAAAAATCCTAGAAGGAATGGGAATAAATCTTCATGATCTTGGGTTAAGCAATGATTTCTTACATATGACACCAGAAACACATGCAATTTTAAAAAATTGATAAATTTGACTTGATCAAAATTAAAACCTTTTGTACATCAAAAGATACTATCGAGAAAATGAAAAGACACCCCATATGCTGGGAGAAAATATTTGCAAATCATGTAACTGATAAGGAACTTGTATCCAGAGTATATAAATAATCTTCAAAACTTAATGGCAAAAAGATAAGTAGCCCAATTAGAAAATCAGCAAAAGACATGAAGTGAATTTTTTTTTAAGATTTTATTTATTTATTTGACAGAGAGAGTCACAGCGAGAGAGAGAACACAAGCAGGGGGAGTGCGAGAGGGAGAAGCAGGCTTCCCACAGAACAGGGAGCCCAATGCACGGCTCGATCCCAGGACCCTGGGATCTTGGTCTGAGCTGAAGGGCGCTTAACGACTGAGCCACCCAGGCGCCCCTGAAAGTGATATTTCATTGAAGAGGATATACAGGATATACAGGTTTCAAGAAAAGATGTTCAACGTCATTAACTATCAGGAAAATGCAAATTAAAACCGCAATGAGCTATCATTTTAAACCTATCAGAATGGCTAAAATTAAAAATAGTGACAACACCAAATGCTGGTGAAGATGCAGAGAAATCGTAGCACTCCTACATTGCTGGTGGGAACAAAATGGTACAGCCACCCTGGGAAACAGTTTAGCAGTTTCTTATAAAAGTAAATATACAGTTACCAATGGCCCAGCAACTGCACTCTTGGGTATTTATGTTGGAGCAATGAAAACTCAAGTCACACAAATATCTGTACTTCAGTGTTCATAGAGGCTTTCTTCACAACAGTCAAAGATAAAACAGCTCAATGCCCTTCACCAGGAGAATGGCTAAACTGACTATAGTACATCTGTACCACGGACTACTAATCAGGAATAAAAACACATGAACCATTGATCCATGCAGCAGCTCGGATGATTTTCCAGAGAATTACATTAAGTGAAAAAAGGCCAATTTCCAAAGGTCACACACTCCGTGATTCCATTATGTAACACTCTTGAAATAACAAAAGTATGGAAATGGAATATTTAAACATGTGGTAAGTGGGTCTCAATTTGTGTTAGTCACACTAGTGAGACGAGGCACCCAGTGCTGTGCTCACATTAGGAACCAAGCCCCAAGAAGTGGATGACTAGCTTGAGGACCATGCCAAAGAGAGTGGGGAAAATCCGTGGGGATTTAGAAAGTTCTAATCGTGCTGACGGAAGCTGCCCTATACCTTACTCCTTCAAAGTGCTTAAGGTTCTCTTTCATTCTGCGGTTCTGCTAGTCACTGTGCAGGGGAAAGTACAGACTCTGAGCTAAGAACAAATTACAATTTGCTCCCCAGTTTCCTCCAGAAGGCTCCCATCACTGACCCTTTCCTAGCCCAGACTTCGACGCATGTTGTTCAGTGAAGCTCATGGACACATGTTCCTCTAGTCACAGCTCCTAACTCCTACAACTCAATTTATGGTCTATTTTATATATCCTTAACCCCTTTAAGTCTCTTCTAATCAATTCCATGGGTAAATTAAAGAACAATATATTGAAAATAAAAATAAACTTACTCAGTCATAATTTTGATATAATTCGGCATCTATACAGAATTGCCTGCCATCTACTATCATACCAGAGTGCAAGCCAGGGAACATACTGCCGCTAAATAAAAGCAATGATGCTGTGGTCAGACCAGCCCCAGCGTTGTATTCCCAGAAAGGGAAAATGCTTCTATGCTTTGTCATGCATTAATTAAGAGCTAAGTGCTCTTTCATAAATCTTTGCTCGGTGGCCCAAGGATCTAAGTGATTACCACCTGGATTTGATGAGTCAGACTCTAAATATTAAAACATCACCGTTTGGGAGGCTCTGGTCCCCAGGCTCTTACCCATCCCAACAGCCCTCCTCTCTAAGAGATCATCCTCCACAGAGGTTGCCTCGGCCCCAAGGGGAAACCCAGGGAAATCTGCATTCACGGGCTGTGGAGAGACTTTTAGGGACTGGGAGTCACTGAGGCTGTGGGCAAGCGACCTGCTGGATTTTTTCCATTTCCCCTTCAGACTCCTTCTCCGTCTTCCTCTCTCCTGCTTTCCACCAGGAGACATGGGCTGCCATGGATTGCACCAACAGGTCTCGCTTGCCCTCTTACTTTCAGTTAGATCTGGCCAATGAACAGAAATTGGCAAGACGTGGGGGACCAGGGGGAGAGAGACAAGGGGGTATTTATTTCCCAGCTGTCCCTGGTCAGACACCCGGGTTGGCCATAGGTGGTCCTCTACCCAAGACTAATAGCTCCTCTCCAGGGCCCTGTTCTATAATGGCGGGTCTTGCTGGGCCGGCAACCACGTCCTTAGCTTGTTCCTCAGGCCTAGGAGAGTAGCAAAGAGTCCCTGCTGCAGCTAGCCTAAGGATGCTTCACTACCCCTTGTTAGATTCCCATAACCCTACCCACTCCTTTGTTAATATTCCCTTCATAAAACTTTCTTCAATTCCCGCTTTTGAGAGTGTTGTCTGTTTCCTGCCACAATCCAGGCAGTTAATAAGAGTTACCATTGGTAAGTAGAATTAGGAGGAACGGATAAACCATTTAACATTTTATTTTATCCTGCTCTGTAATATTTTATATATTTAAAAATGAGTAGGTGTTACTTTGGTAATTAAATATAAGTGGGTGCATGCACAGAAGGGTACCTCTTTTTTGTAACATGCTTTCCATTCAAACATTTGCAGAAGCACCATTTATATCTTTTAAGTACCTCGCCTGCCTGCCCCAGTGGAGGAAACTCTAAATCAGCATCTCTTCCCCATTGACATGCTAACATCAAGCCCGAGATGTGCTTTCTTACGGTGCTTACAATGCCCACGCACCTTTCCAACACAAGGCACCTTATTAATCCAAGACCTTATTTCACACCAAGGTTGGTGTGTTGTAAACAGCAAGCTCGTCTGCTCACCAATTCTAAAGACATAAAATTGCTTTATTATTGCTTTTGCTTTGTCTAGCCAACTATTTGTGCTTTGATCAGAAGTACAGGAATAAGTCAACTTCCCAGCCTCAGATTTCAGCTAACAACTTAACTTGAAGCTATTATGACTCTGGCCCCATTTAACTCAATTTGAAGGCCCACTGATGAAATGGATTTAAATCTGAGAACCTTAGACTCCCATCCTGTGCTTAGTTGGAGGCCCCTCTGGGCTGCTATGTGATGGTCCAATGACCTTGAGCTGACCTATTGCTTCTTTCTGGTTCCCCTACAGGGAGAAATTTTCACAATTACCTTCATTCTCGTTAGGACTTTTCTACCTTCTCCAATTTCCAGTTTTAATTTGCTTTTGCTTTCTAAGTTCTTGTTTCCTTGGTGAAAATGCTTACTTCCCAACACTCATGAGAGATTTTGTGCTTCCAAAATGAGATAAAAAAAAAAAAGGCATAAATCAATCAAATCGAATGGTGGAAATATTGGTTGAGTTGTTTGGAATCAAGATGGTTCTTCCTCACAGACCACAGTTGCCATAACCACACACACACGGACACACAACACAGACACACACACTTGTTCCAGAAACACAAGTATGCCAACACTAAATGTAAAGCAGACACAATCCCCATTTTCAGACCTTATATTTAGAGGAGCAAGAATAATATGTTCTATATGTTTGTGGCTCATCTATGTCTCAGTATATTTTTTCTTGCACCCCAGATGTGTAAGAATTATAGCTCCACTTTTCTTTAACTCATACCATTTTATCTTTCAAGCCACCAGTACACCGTTACCATTTCATCAGAGTGGTAGAAACTAAATCTCATCCAACCCTTTACTGAGGTTGTATCTAGGTTTTGGGTGGTGGTAGCAGGGGTTGTATGTCATGCCAAGGTGTCCAGAAGGGGAGAAGAGTCAGCCAGGCCCTCACTGTCCTCAGTCCACATTGGCATCCACTTGGACATGCATTATGTGCCTGGTCCTTGGTATTTGGTCTACAGATGTGATCACAGAGATAGATGCCTTTCAAGCCACTTGCTCCTTCAAGTTTTAGGGTCCTCTCCCTGAATCCTGGGGTCCTGCTGTTTCTGGGACGTGAGGAGGGGCAGGGTGTCTAACCCATCCCATAGCCACCTCTTTTCCAGGATCCGGTGGCCTCCCGGGGCCCGAGGAGGGCGGAGAACACACACTTTGTCCACTCTCGGACACACAAACCTGTCCGTGGTTTTGCGGCTGCCCCAAACCATGATTGGAGAAGCAGATGCTGGGCTCATCCTCCTGGAACCCACCAACATTGCCACTCTTACTGCCTTCTATCACTTTCACTCTACTCTTACCAAGAAAAAACTTGTGGAGATCAAATGGCAATGCTGAGAGGAACAGGTGGTTTGCACACATGCGGGATGCCCCAGGACCTGGTCAGCACAGAAAGAGCCTCTGGAGGAAATACTGCACCACCCCTGGATCCGTTGAAAAGAGAAATACAATAATGGTATTTTAAACTATTAGTTTTATAAGACTCTGGAAATTAAATCTCATTTAAATGTATTTCAACTTATGATTTTAAAAATTGGGAGTATCACCAAACTGATCATCTACAAGGGTTAAGTGATCTTCCAAAATCTTTTTAGGGGGTGTTGACCAAAAAGTTTGAAGGCCAACTACTCCAGAAACTAGAAGACTTGCATTTGAAATGGACCTTGAAAAGCGAGTTGACCATTGCAGGGTGGACGTGTTGGGGAAGGGAGGTCAGGGTAGAGGACTGCCCTCCAGAATCTTGGAGAAATGAAAATGCAGGCATATTTGGAAATCTATGGGGAGCTGGTGTAACTGGAGTGTGCATGGAGGGCCTAATCTCTCCCTCTGATGAGCCTAGACTTGTCCTTAGGCAAAAAGCAGAAATGAGTACATCTGATCAAGATCAACCCTTGGCCAATTCTAAGAGGACACTGGTTAAAACTTTTGTAAACTTAACATAGAGAATATAAAGAACACCTACAATTAAACAATAACAACAAAACCTGATTTGAAAATGAGTAGATTTAGGGGCGCCTGGGTGGCTCAGTTGGTTAAGCATCCAACTCGTGATTTCAGCGCAGGCCCTGATCTCAGGGTCCTGGGATCGAGTCCCACATCAGGCTCCTTGCTCGCAGAGTCTGCTTCTCCCTCTGCCTCTGCCCCTGAGCCCCCCTCGTGCTCTCTCTCTCTCTCGCAAATAAATAAAATCTTTCTTAAAAAATAAAATAAAATATACATAATATAAAATGTATTATTTTAACACTGTAAAACATGTTTTAAAAATGGTGGTAAAATGCAAATAACATAAATTTACCATTTTCATCACCTGAAAGCACACAGTTTGATGGCATTAAGTTCATTCACAGTGTCAGGCAGCCAACACTGCCATTTAGCTCCAGAACTTTCGTCATCTTCCCAAACTCCACAGCCAGGTGTCCCTATTATGTATGTTTTAAATGGAAATATACATTTTAAAGTTTTTCTGGAAACTTAAACCTCTTCCTTTGGAGACTAGAAAAGACCTGCTCAGGCTGTCCACAGAGTCTGAGCTCACATTGAGCTGATCACCCTTTGCCCTTTGTTAAAACCCAGCCACGCAGGGGCTGCTCGCCGGGGCCAGCTGCCTGCCATGCCCATGTTCTTCTCTTGGCCCAGTGTTTTCCTCCACCTGCCGGCTTGCAGCCTCCATCCCTGCTGACCCCAGCACAGGACTCGATAAACTCTTTGTCTGGAAAAAAAAAAAATCCATATTTTCTGTCCCCGAGAATGGGTCATTAGCTCCTCAAATATTCCCTTGGGCTATGTTCCAAGCTGCTTAAGCCTCTATCCTAACTGCATTGAAGTCTGTTTCCTCTCTTCCTCCGATGCTTGCCAAACGCTCTCCCTCTTGAAAAACAAATCGTAAAATGAAGTAAAAACAAACCCCGCTCCACTTTATTCCACGTGCAGTTAAATCTTACTCCACAGAGTTAAGTTCAGATCTTTGCAAGCTGATGGTCTCCGGTCCTTCGTCCAACGAATGTTAACTGTATGGCCGCGAGTGGCAGGGATGGAGCTTGACAAAGGCAAGGAGGACAATTTCAGTCATTGTGACCTGTGGCTCAGCGGGGGAAACAAATAAACAAACAGGAAATGACAGCCCAGGGTGAAAATGCAACGTGGGAGTAAGCACCCGGTGGGAGGGCGGGCTGGGGCCCCTCACCCAACCTAGTTGAAGAGATGGGAAGGAGGGCATCCCAGAAGGAGGAAGCCTCAGGAGAGAAGCTTACAGCAGAGACAGGTGCTGACACCCGAAGGAGGCAGGTGCGTGTCCCCAAAATCCCACAGTCACCGCCTCATCTGTTTCCTACAAAGCCAGACCTGTTTCTTACGGGTTGATAGCCCTCGGTTAGTTTTTCCTACTTTTCCTGTTCAAAACTTCAAAAGAACCAATACGAGAAAAACAGCGCCTCATCTTTTGAGCTGTCCCTCCTTGGAGAGACCAGGCTTTCAGGACGTTCCACACCCGGTGTTATCCCCCTTCCCCTCCTATTTTCCTCCTTCCTTAGCACTAGGTTCAGGGGCACTGAGCAGAATATGAGTTACGAGAAAGCAACTTGAAGGCTCTAAAGTGCGATCAAAATGGTGGGTATGAATCATCATGGTTAATAATAGGATGTTTTGTACAGAGGAAAGAGCAGAGGCTGAGATCCCAGGAACCTTGGGTCTAGTTCCTTCCTCTGACTCTGTGCCCCAGAGTAAATTCTGAATGTCTCTGCAGTGCATGTTGGCACTTTCCTGTGTCTTGCACTCCATATTCTTAGACACATGCTCATCCCCAAGCACACGTGCACACACACACACACACACACACACACACACACACACACATGCATGGATAGGTGATACAAATGTGGGGATATGTTTACATTTTTTAATACAAATTGTAGCTTTCTGGGCGATCACTATGCTATTCTTTTAATTTTTCTGAATGTTTGAAACTTTCGTAACAAAAATTTAGCAAACAAAATTCCTACCTTCCAGTTGCCTTCCGTCTGTGACCTGTGACTTTCCCTCAGTTCAGGGCACCCTTCCGGCTCCCAAGCAATTTCGTACCACCCTTTCTTCCTATATCAAAATCTGCTCAGAAATGGATAATTACCCATTATCACCTCTCCTTCGCTAAGTTCTTATTTTTTTTTAAGAGCATTCCCATGTTATCTCTAACTGTGACATAAAAGTTTTGTGTGTTCTTTAAAGGATTTCAGGATGAGCGCGTGAGCGAGGATTGGAGGGCCAGGGAGGCTGTCTTCCCAGAGCCCCTTAACGCATGCCGTGGAGACTATGTCTGCCCGTCTACGCCCACGTCTACACGGCACAGTATCGCTTTTTTTTTTTTTTTAAGGATTTTATTTATTTGGCAGAGAGAGACACAGCGAGAGAGGGAACACAAGCAGGGGGAGTGGGAGAGGGAGAAGCAGGCTTCCCGCGGAGCAGGGAGTCCGATGCGGGGCTCGATCCCAAGACCCTGGGATCATGACCTGAGCCGAAGGCAGATGCTTAACGACTGAGCCACCCAGGCGCCCCCACAGTATCGCTCTTGAAGCTACATGTCTCAAGTGGGTTCTGCTTTAAATTGGCTTTAAATTGGACGCTGTGCTGAGTTCCCTTAGCCCTCTAGACCACCGACTGCTCATTTGAAAAATAAGGCCATTGCACCAGCTGGGTACAGGACTAGCTCCCCTGGGCTGCTCATTAAAGCATGTGGATGCCGGGGCCCCATACGAAACACTGCCCTCGGTGCCCTGCACAACTCTCTTGAGCTACAACACACTGACGTTTATGACGAAACAGGGTGGGCTGTGTCCTCACGAGAGAGCGTCTCTCCCACGCCTCCTCTCCTCCCCCCCCACCCACCCACTCACACCATGGAGCTGGATCCTATCAGCCCACGGGGAATGGCTCTCCCAACTCTGCTGACCTATGAGCCTCAAGCAAGAGAACTCCGAAGAAGGTGGAGTCGAGGCAGATACTCCACAGTCCAGAAGTATTTTCTTTTTTGGTCACCCTTTAAAATAAAACAAAACTGCTCATCTCTTTCTCATTACATTAGACTGTATTTCATAAGCCCCACTGCCTTCGCTGCAGTTGAAGCGGTGTTTTTCTGGTTGTTCAAAGCTCTCTTTTTTTTTGATGTGTTTTTTGGGAGAAGCTTTGTAAAAGCATATTTCAGCCTAAAAATATAAATACTTTCCTTTAGGAAGTCACCGCTCCCTTCCCCTTACATATTTGAGGAAATACTGCAGATATAACTGTAATGATGTTAAAAAGGAAACCCAACCACAAAACAAATTCCCTTCCAATGTTTTCACGGATAACAGCCAATAACAGCCGATGCCCAAATGATGGGAGGTGGGTGGGGGCCTCTTTCCCCTCAATGTCACATGCGGCCTTCCGTTCTCTGTGGGCCGACTGTTAAATAAATCAAATGAAAGTCAACAAAGGTCCTTTTCATTCTGGGACATACACAAATGCAGGGCCTAGTCCTGAAGTTTCAAGTCTCCGAGACCTTCGGTCGGCTGAGTGAGCTACAGGAATTCGTTTCATAATCCTGTGGAATGATCCTTGTTCAGAGAAGATGGAAGCCCAGAGAAGCACCTGACCAGCTTCAGCAGTGACCTCTCCTTCTTCCCCGACTGTTCTCTTGCCCCGACTTGTCCGGATTATGTGATTATCATAAGACCAGCACACGGGGGAATCCTTGAAGGAGCCCTGACCATTTTCGCTTTTCTTCAGCACATTTCAAAGAATTGACAAAAGCAATTGAGAAAAGATTTCTTCCCGATTTGGTGTGGCTCGGGCCACAGGTGCACACACCTTGCTCTTACCATCAGAGGCGTTATGTCAACGCCAAGAAGAAGTTACAGGTGCCGGCTGAGTGCACACCATGAGCAGCTGAGCCAGCATGCAAAAATAAAATTCATGTCATCTCACAGTTTGAAGTCCAGCTGCAGATCATTACCAAGGAGTTACAGGACAAAACAGTATGAATGCAATAAACTGCTAAAATCTGTGATATGACCTGAAAGACGTGTACAGTTTGAGTATCTGGGGAAGGCTTTACGCAGAATAAATAAAATAGAATAGTAGTTACTGCTGTGGGCTTTGATGGCCAACTGCCCTGGTCCAGAACTTGGATCCGGTACTTATGAGCTGTAGGACCTAGGGCAAGACACTTAACCTATTTCTGCACTCGTCCTGCTCCTGTCCCCAGAAATACTCCAGTCCTGGAGAGTTTCAGCAGAAAGAACCCTCCTGAATCTAAGGAATAAAGTTAGCTGCCTGGAGTTTTCTTCTTTTAAGCAGATTCAATCTCCAAATACTCTTTGTACTCTTAAATTCTGCTTCTTATTTTGAAAAAAAAAAAAAAAAAAAAACCAACACTCTCTTTTTAAAAAACAAAAACCAAAAGAACTCTTTCTTATATAAAGACCTTAGCCCTTAAAAGGAAAATTTTTAAAAAGAAAACAATTATGCAATGGCCTCTTAGGAATCTAAATCCCAATGTGTGACCTAAATGATTTTTTAAAACTCTGGGTGTAAGTAGGAAGAGGAAAATTGTTCTGAAAATCATTGCCCACTGTTGAGATCATGTATAACATCCAGGTATGTTGGTATCACTTATGCTTCTTGAAATTATTCAAGGGGCAAGGCTGGTTTCTTTCTCTGAACTTACGTGGAACCTACCAATTTAATTTTAATATATCTTAATCTATAATTTAAATTTTTGTTTAGAAAATTTTATTCCTTGAAGGGGGGAAAATTGGAGGGGGAGACGAACCATGAGAGACAGTGGACTCTGAAAAACAAACTGAGGGTTCTAGAGGGGAGGGGGATGGAGGGATGTGTTAGCCTGGTGATGGGTATTAATGAGGGCACGTTCTGCGTGGAGCACTGGGTGTTATGCACAAACAATGAATCATGGAACACTATATCAAAAACTAATGATGTAATGTATGGTGATTAACATAACAAAAAAATTAAAGCTAAAATAAAAGAAAATTTTATTCTTTATTGCACCAATACCAGCAGGAAAGTTGAGCTATTGCAGCGTAATGGTTAGCTCAACACCTATTATTCATTCAAAATATGTAATCAAAAATCTAAGATTTGGTTAAATGCTGTACTATGTAACCCCAACATATTTGAATTTCAATTTATAAAATTATTAAATCCACAGAAACGTATTGCAGTTTTTTTTCCCAATTGTAAGATAAGAAAAATAATATTGTCTATTGTTACCACTGCTTAAGAACCTGAACAGAGTTTTGCAGGCACAACTAGCTAATAATTGCTATTTTGATTTATACCACTGTAGCAATTTTATGCTAGATTTTCCAGGATCAACGCAGGGGTATAATCATTTTTTAAAGATGACCATTATGCAAGTGCAAACTTAAACAATTCTGCTTACTAGAATTTGCAACTTGAGACATCCCCTTAAAGAAATACAAAACATCCAAAGAATGTATATATGTTGAGCGAGGGTGTGTGTGTGTGTGTGTGTGTGTGTGTGTGTGTGTGTGACACATACACATGTATCATCTTTTCTCACAGGTGCCGCCTTCATGTTCTTCCATAAGCATGACAATATTTACTTTATAGCAAATCTCACTATACTAGTAAAAACATTAAAATAATTTTTCATCTAAGTGAACAAGTCAAAAATCTTTAGATCCACACTCCTGAACTTCTCCTAAAATGTGTCTAATTCAATGGTAAGATTCATGAAATGTAAAGATTAGTAAGTTCTTTTTTTTTTAAGATTTTATTTATTTAAGAGAGAGAGAGATAAAGAGAGAGCAAGAGTCAGGGGAAGGAGAGAGGGAGAAGGAGAAGCAGACTCCCCACTGAGCAAGGAGCCCGATGTGGGACTCGATCCCAGGACCCTGGGATCATGACCTGAGCCGAAGGCAGACGCTTAGCCAACTGAGCCACCCAGGAGCCCCAAGATTAGTAGGTTCTTATAAAATATCCAGTTCTTCTCATTCCTAGACATTTTCTATAATTTTTGGACATTTTTAATGAAGAATTTCAATGCTATTTCTTTTCTTCTTGGATTTTTCTGCTGTGGCAGCTACAATTCGATTTTTAAAAAATCATGATCATTAAATTAAGAAGTTCTTGGTCTTGATTAATTGTTAAGAATTTTGATGCCCAAAAGATGTAGGGGGTCCCCATAAATCTCTTTTAAATGACATCTCATGAACCAGTTCTTCTTACTCTTGCCGTTGATTGGTGCTTTCTGAGACATTTCATCGAATCCTAAGTAGGGTTGCCCGATAAAATACAGGACATCCAGCTAAATGTGAATTTCAAATGAATAATGAAAATGTTTTCAGTAGAAATATGTCCCAAATATAGCATAGCATATATTTACCCTAAATTTATTTCCATAGTTAATCTGAAATCCATATTTAACTTGCCATCCTATATTACCAAAAACTTTATTAAGCTTTATTAAGATATTCATGTATCATAAAATTCCACCACTTTAAGTATATAAGGCAATGGGTTTTAGTATATTCACAGAGTTGTACAGCCATTATCACAATCTGATTTTAAAACATGCTATCACCCCAAAAAGAAACCCTGTAGCCATTATCAGTCACTCCCCATCCCAGGGGCCCCCTTATTCTGCAGCCCTAGGCAACCACGAATTTACTTCCTATCCTTATATATTTGCCCATTTTGAACATTTGACCTATATGGACTCGCACGATATGTGGTCTTCTGTGCCTAGCTTCTTTCACTTAGCCTGATTTCAAGGTCCATCCATGTTGTGGCATATTATCAATGCATCTGTATTTTTATTTCTTAATCTGGCAACATTAATCCTAAGGCAATATGGAATAGAACCATTTTGCCTAGGATAAGGTGAAAAACTGTTCTTTACTACCAGACTCCGATCCAAACTGATCCCTGGAGCTCCTCTATCAAATTCTCACATCTCCTTTGAACTCTCAGAATTTGCCATTCTGGATTTGGAGACCTGGGGTCAGAAAGAACTAGGCTCCCTAAGGTAACAGGATTGGGGCAGTTAGTGGAGAAGTTGCCAGGGGTCCGAGGTATAGGATGGAGAAGGAGCTAGTGCTCTGTTGGTGGTCAAAAGGGCCTGAGCTCGTCCTCACACAAATACAAGGTTGGGGGGGTCAGAGCTGGGTGTCTGCCTTCCACACCTCTGGGCCTTTGATGAGGCCTTCTGTCCTTCTTTCTGTTTAGCTCTCCCCTTGATGATGGTTATCACCAGATTTTCCCTTTGTGAGATTTGAGAGGAAGGATAAATAACACAAGGGGGTTAACCCACAAGCTGAAGGTCGGGCTAGCCCTGCCAGGGATAGTGAGTGGTCTTGGGGTAGGAGGAGGGATATGATTTGAAAACAGTCCTACTGTGCAAGTCTGAAGGGCCTGATTTCGCATCTGCCGACACTGCTCTCCCTGCACCTCCCAGATTCCAGTCCCAAGCCCCCAGCCCTGATTCCTACCACCGCCTATGATAGCTACCAGCAAGTACGTGGTGATTTAAGATGCAGGGCCCTGCTTTTGACCCTGATAGTCCGTTGCATTCATGGCCTCAAGAACTCTGGTCTGTGAGCGGTAAACCACTTCTCCAAGATTTTCCTACTAGGACTATGGAGGAGAAAGCATTAAAATTTCACCAAACAACTTACCCATGATTACGCTGTTTTGTTCTTTCTCTGTGCAACGTTACTCTTGGCCTTCCTCAGAATTAGAGAACTGTATTTTCTTAGTTTAGACAGGTCTCCGGAGAAGTTATATGACTGTTCCTGAGGATGAGTAAGAGGATCTCGTCTCCTCAGGGATTTGAGGAGCAAGCTCAACCCCCTTCTCTGCCTTGCGTGACAGGAGGCTCTGTGCATGCCTGATGGAATCCAGGACACCGTCCCACGCCTTCCCCTTGTAAAATATGTATTTCAAACTTGATGTATCTTTCAGCTTAAACCTTCATCAAAGCTGTAGCCAGCATCAAGAACTCGCCCAGAGGGCCTCACTCAAACACTTCTCTCCCCCACAGAGAAAGCAACCTGCTCTCGCCCCATAGCACATACTCAGCTGGCAGAGCGAATTTTTATTACATTAAAAGAAAAAAAAAAAAAAACCCACTGAACATCATTCTCCAGAAACCCTTGCAAAAAGTTCAGCTTTAATGCAATGCTTATCAAATGCATTTCAAGGAATCCAGCGTTTGGCTAACTTGTTCTCAAACTTTAGTTTCTTAAGGTGTTTTGTTATTTTGGGTTTTTTTTTTTTAAGTCCCCAATCCACTTCAAATTCCAAATATTTATGGTTCCCTGAGAGCAGGCTGTCATACTTTGCAGCACGGCAGGCAGCCCTGAGGCAGCATTCTTGTCTGTCAGGATTCTAGAGGGAGATGGAAGAATGATAAGTAGAAGCCACTGTGGGTGAGTTTGGTCTAAAGGAAATGATGTTCCTTTTGTGCTGTGGGAAAGCGATCCGTGAGCCATGCTGCTCCTCGGAGGCACATAACCAGAGAAGCCCGGAGCCTTCAGAACAATGCCATCCAGTTCTCGGCTCTCCCCAGCTGCTGTTCTCCTCAGCTTACTTCTCACCCCTGACCAGCTCAGTGGAGAAAAGACTAGCATTTCACAAGTTAGATTTCATCATGTTCGCCAATTAACAACAGCAAAACATGATGAGACTAAATGCATACTGCGTGTGTAAAAACTAAATAAAACTACCTTACAAATGAGAAATGTGTAAGAAAACAAAACATAGAGCCACCAAATGATCTAAGAGATTCACTTTCTAGCCTTGGGCCCAGTAACTTCTGAACATATCTCCCTCAAGACACCTCTTGTGAGGCACGAGTTATAGTTATTTTATCCATCTATCCATCAAGTATTACATACTGAACATGCCTACAGCATGTAAGGCATTATGAAATTGCTCCCTAAACTGAAAGTACCAAATGCATTTCTTGCAACTGCACGATTCGCTCATTATCTCAAAATAAAAATTCTAATTAAAAAAAATTACTGAATTCCAAGATTTTTAAAGAGACTTGTGTCCTCGTAAATAAAGAGTGAACTCTAATAGCAGCAATTCCCCAGGAAGATAATGGCTCACCAATGTCTCCTACTTGGTGTAACACTATGTCTTACGTGGCTCAATGAACAAAAGCGAGAAGATCATTTCAGCTGTGTGTCATTTACTGGGCAGGTCTTTGGGGGGAATAAATCTTTGACGTGGAGTAATTGGGAGGACTCCCCCCACAGCACCCAGTACATTATACTTCTTTTGTATCTGTGTGGGTATATATGTATACATGTAGACATATACACCTACCTACACTCCCCACCCACCCACACACACACCCCCACATATATATGCATATACCTATACCCTTTGTCCTGCTCTTTACCAAAATTAATCCATCTAATTTATCTTTAGAGTTCTTTTAGATTGAAATTCCACGATTCTGCGTTGTGTTAGTAAGCATCTAGCTGAACCCTGAGGAAACAGACCCCAGGACAGGACAATGCTTTTAGAAATGGGATGTTCTGGCGGAGCAAGATGGCGGAGGAGTAGGAGACCTGGATTTTGTCTGGTCTCAGGAATTCAGCTGGATGGGGATCAAACCATTCTGAACACCTACGAACTCAACAGGAGATCGAAGAAAAGAAGAGCAGCAACTCTCTGAACAGAGAAGCGACCACTTACTGGAAGGTAGGACGTGCGGAGAAGTGAATCCGAGGCGATATTCGGGAGGATAGACGGCGGGGGAGGGGGCCTCCGTCGGCCGCTTCTGGCAAGTGCTAGAGCCGCGGAGCACAAAATCGGAACTTTAGGAAGTCGGCTCCGCGGAGGGACGTCGCTCCAGTGGCTAAGCGAGGGGTGGAACCCTCGCGGGACAGTGTGGTCTCAGGACCCTCGGGGTCACAGAAAGACCGGGGGTGCCTGAGTGCGGCAGAGCTCCCAGGTATCGGAGCGGGGAAGCCGGCTGCAGAGACGGAGCCGAGGCGCGGGCTCTCAGCTCGGGGTTGCCATAAACTGTGATCCGCGGCCCAGTCGGGCCACTGCTCCTCCAGCAGGGACCCAACAAGCGGCAGAGCCGGGGAGACTCCCCTCCCTCCCCCGGGAGGAGCGGCGTGGGAGTGCACCACAGGGATCTGCTGGGTTTGGAGACTCCACGCGGGGTCGGGTGCCAGAGATAGAAACGCTCGGTCACAGGCCGGGTGAGCACGGAGTGTGGCCGGAGACCGGGGACACGGGAGTGACTGGCTGCTTTTCTCTGGGGGCGCACTGAGGAGCGGAGCCCCGAGTTCTCGGCTCCTCCGGGAGGAGATTAGGAGGCCACTATTTTGACCCTGGTCCTCCAAAGCTGTACCGAGAGCTTCCAGGGAATAAAAGCTCCTGAGAGCAAACCCGAGCAGCCTGCTTAGCCCGGACCGAAAAGGGCGGGGCAATTCTGCCTCCGGCAAAGACATTTGGGAACCACGGCAACAGGCCCCTCCCCTAGAAGATCAGTACGAACAGCCAGCAAGCCAAGACCAAGTTTACCGATCAAGGAGAATGGGAGAACTCCAGCGCTAGGGGAATACTGCACATAGAATTCATGGCTTTTTTTTTACCATGATTCATTAGTTTTTCAAAGTTAATTTTTTTAACTGTTTTTTTTTTATTTTTCTTTTTCCCTTTTTCAACCATCTTATCAATTCCTTTTTTAAAAAAACATTTTTTATTTTTCATTTTTAGAGTCATTTTATCCCTTCATAGTAGTTACCCTTATTTTTGGCATATATATATAAGTTGTTCTCTCTTAAAAATTTTGAGATACAGTTTCTTCTAACAGATCAAAATATACCCTAAATCACTAGTGTATGGCTTTGTTCTAGTCTCCTGCCTGATCACATTCTCTCCCTTTTTTTTTCTTTTTTTAAATCTTCTTCTTTTTTCAAACAACTTCTTACCTTATCAATTCCTTTTATAAAATCTTTTATAATTTTCATCTTTACAGTCATCTTCCATCCCTTCATTGTATCCTTATTTTATACATATATAAGTCTTTCTTCCTTTAAAATTTTAGGAGGCACTTTTTTCTAACACCAAAATACGCCCAAAATCTAGTGTGTGGCACTGATCTACGCACTAGCCTGATCATATTTGATCATATTCTGGTTTTTTTGTATTGTTCTGTTTTTGTTTTTATCTTTTTCTTTTTGTTTTTTTTTTCCTCTTTCTTTTTTCTTTCTTTCCCTTTCTTTTCCCCTGGTTTCAGGTCTTTTCTGACTTGTATAGAGTATCTTTGCTGAGGATGCTGTTAACCTGTTAGCATTTTGTTCTCTCATTCATCTGTTCTCCTCTGGACAAAATGACAAGACGAAAAAAATCACCTCAGCAAAAAGAACAAGAGGTAGTACCGTCAGCCAGGGACCTACTCAATATGGACATTAGTACGATGTCGGACATAGAGTTCAGAATCATGACTTTAAAGATACTAGCTGGGCTTGAAAAAAGCGTGGAAGTTATTATAGAAACCCTTTCTGGAGAAATAAAAGAACTAAAATCTAACCAAGTTGAAATCAAAAAGGCTATTAATGAAGTGCAATCAAAAATGGGGGCACTAACTGCTAGGATAAATGAGGCAGAAGAGAGAATCAGCGATATCGAAGACCAAATGATGGAAAATAAAGAGGCTGAGAAGAAGAGAGAGAAACAACTACAGGACCACGAGGGCAGAATTCGAGAGATAAGCAATACAATAAGACAAAACAACATTAGAATAATTGGGATCCCAGAAGAAGAAGAAAGAGAGAGGGGGGCAAAAGGTATATTGGAGCAAAAAATAGCAGAGAACTTCCCTAATGTGAGGAAGGAAACAAGCATCAAAATCCAGGAGGCACAGAGAACCCCTCTCAAAATCAATAAAAATAGGTCAACACCCCGACATCTAATAGTAAAACTTATGAGTCTCAGAGACAAAGAGAAAATCCTGAAAGCAGCTCAGGAGAAGAGATATGTAACCTACAACGGTAGAAACATTAGATTGGCAACAGACCTATCCACAGAGACCTGGCAGGCCAGAAAGGATTGGCATGATATCTTCAGAGCACTAAACGAGAAAAACATGCAGCCAAGAATACTATATCCAGCTAGGCTGTCATTGAAAATAGAAGGAGAGATAAAAAGCTTCCAGGACAAATAAAAACTAAAGGAATTTGCAAACATGAAACCAGCCCTCCAAGAAATATTGAAAGGGGTCCTCTAAGCAAAGAGAAAGCCTAAAAGCAGCATAGATCAGAAAGGAACACAGACAATATACAGTAACAGTCACCCTACAGGCAATACCATGGCACTAAATTCATACCTTTCAATAGTTACCCTGAATGTAAATGGGCTCAATGCCCCAATCAAAAGACACAGGCTATCAGATTGGATTAAAAAACAAGACCCATCCATATGCTGTCTGCAAGAGACTCATTTTAGACCCAAAGACACCCCCAGATTGAAAGTGAGGGGGTGGAAAACCATTTACCATGCTAATGGACACCAAAAGAAAGCTGGGGTGGCAATCCTTATATCAGACAAA
>NW_027397079.1:15071386-15080946 GCF_003265705.2 Callorhinus ursinus | reverse complement strand
AGCAGTGGTATATATACACAATGGAATATTATGCAGCCATCAAAAGGAATGAGATCTTGCCATTTGCAACGACGTAGATGGACCTGGAGGGTGTTATGCTGAGTGAAATAAGTCAATCAGAGAAAGACATGTATCATATGACCTCACTGATATGAGGAATTCTTCATCTCAGGAAACAAACTGAGTGTTGCTGGAGTGGTGGGGGGTGGGAGGGAGGGGGTGGCTGGGTGATAGACATTGGGGAGGGTATGTGCTATGGTGAGTGCTGTGAATTGTGCAAGACTGTTGAATCACAGATCTGTACTTGTGAAACAAATAATGCATCATATGTTAAAAAAGAAAAAGAAAAAAGAAGAAGATAGCAGGAGGGGAAGATGAAGGGGAGTAAGTCAGAGGGGGAGACGAACCATGAGAGACGATGGACTCTGAAAAACAAACTGAGGGTTCTAGAGGGGAGGGGGGTGGCTAGAGAGGTGGGGGGTGGTGGGATGGGTTAGCCTGGTGATGGGTATTAAAGAGGGCACATTCTGCGTGGAGCACTGGGTGTTATGCACAAACAATGAATCATGGAACACTACATGAAAAACTAAGGATGTAATGTATGGTGATTAACATAACAATAAAAAAATTTTAAAAAAGAAAGAAATGGGATGTTCTGGAGCATACGGTGCTGCCTAAGGGAGGGAGATCCAATGGGGGACCTGGGACAGAGAAGGGACTATCAGACAGGAGGAGGACTCAGACAGGAGCTGCAGAGGGAGCAAAGTCAGTTGGCCATTTTTTTACCCAGAGCCAGGCCTATACCTACAAAACTGGATTTAATGGCAAATCATCTAAAAATATGCTCATTGAAAACAGTCTACTGACCCTTTTCTCAGAAGAAACGATCGCAGGAGACCATGGGGTCAGTATTTGAACTTTCATTTTAATGCCTAGAAAAATCTGCATTTACACAGTCAATTTTCTCCTACCCTGGAGTTAAACTTTTGACTTCTTTGTCGAATCCTGGCAGAAAAGGGGCCAGAGGTTAATGCGCTTGGGAATCCAAGGCTCAGTGATACAAGAACTGTACATTCCATTATTACTTGAGCTTCTACACGTTATCATACTGAGTAAATACAGTCACACCCCACTCATCGGCAATCCAACTAGATAGCAAATGCAACAGTGGGAGCCAGGAAAGCAGAAGAAGGCCTTGTGATGGGGTGGAAATTACAGGCATCAGAAAACAATGCCTGGGGTAGAGAGAGAGAGAGACAAACAGATGGACTGACAGAGCACTCTGCAGCCGTTCCTATTAACCCACATTTTGTAGAGTATATTGGAGGGAAGCAAAGTCTTCTAAAGAAATCAATTAATGAACTTGCATACTTCAAGACTTTGCTTTGAACAAGTGCACTGATCCATGATTAGTGATGCAAGCCTGCAGGGGTGAAAAAAAGGAGGGATTCAACACAGAAAAGAAGAGCCAGACACAGGGACATTGCAAAGAGGACAGGTGCTCTGGATGGCTGGGACAGGGTCCCTTGCCCTTAGCTGTGAGGCCAAAATGTTATCAGCTGACCTCTAATTACAAGGAAGAGGAAATCAATATCAACACCTAGAACTGTTTATATTCCTGCCTAAATGAGCTATAATATTATCTCATTGAGGTCAAGCTTTCTCGACAAGTTCCAAGTGAGGAAACCTCTAGAATTCTGGCTTATTTCTGTGTGTGCTGCATGTGACATTCGCATTCAATACACTATTCTAGTCAAGGGAAGCTCCTTGGCCTGTTATTAAGACTATTTAAGGCTAAATTGGACAGTTACAGCAAACTTAGAGTTGTGGCTTTCTAACTGACATAAATTAGAAATGACAGAGGATCTATTTACCCAAACACAAATGCTAACATCAGGAAGAAGTGGCAGGTAATAACTATAGAAGGAAAGAAAAAAAGACAAACTCTCTAGTGCCAACCCAAGTACCAGAGAGCGCAGCAGACTTCAAACCTCAACACAGACCCGTGACACACATTTGATAGCTGAAGTCTACCAAAAAAAGCACAATTGGAATCTGTACCTTTGACTTAAAATGTCGAAAAGTAAGCAAAGGGAGTTTTAAAATATTTTGTCCAAAGGGGTTCAAGAAAAATAGAAACTTGACTATCTCCACCAAGTTGTCAAGAGATGTGGATGGTTGAGGTCTATACTGGGTTGAATAGTGTCTCCCCCAAAATTCTTGTCCACCCAGAATCTGGAAATATGGCCTTATTTTCAAATAGCGTATTTGCTATTTGGTGAGTGGTCAACGAAATACGGTTGGCTTTGAACTTGTCACTGAAGTTGCACGATGGGCACAGAGGCACTGCAGCGTTATTTTGATTTTTTGGTAAAGTATTTTTAGTGTAAAAAGGACAGCTAAACTCTTAGTGATTTCTATAAACAGTAAAATAATCAAAATTTCTCTTCTATTTTTGCATTTTGCTACCTGTTGTCCCTGGGGAGGGCGGGGTAGGGCCTCCTTGAAAGAGATTATTTTATTACCCCTCATTCTACTCCGCCCAGGATGAATATGCTGGGGTAATATTGGTGACAATTCTGTAGAGTGTGCTACCTAGAAGGCACTTAACCTCCTACCAGGAGACAGGACTTGACTTGCCTTTTCCTGTTTGTAACATGATTTGGCAGAGGTCCTGGACCTCAACACAGCTTAATGTTTAAGGGCACTTGATTCAGCCAATGCTAAGAAAACCATCTAGCCACTTAGTAGTGGATCCTGTCTTCTACACAACCCTGCACTGGATTCCTTTCAATACAAGGGGCATGGCAGAAATGAATGCCTCCGAACTGTGTGTCAGAGGGAGGGGATCCCTTCCAGTTTAGACATTCTGTGATAGACAGCAGTCTGGTCCTTCATCTCTGAGTCAAGCACAAATCCCACGGGGACAGGTAGGAACTTGGTGGAGCAAGCTGGTAGGAGAAGCCCAAGAAACAACCACTCTTTACTTCCCTGGAAGTCGACAGGGTAGTGTTTCTACCCAAGTATCCCTTCCCACCCCTTGGGAAGACAACAAAGCAAGAAACCTGCTGGATATTTCCAGTCATCTCAGCCTCGAGTCCCATCTGCCTGTGAATGGAGATTTTCATTGTACTCTGAGTTGTTCATTTAACAGATATTTGTTGAACACTAACTATGTGTCAGGTGTTCTTTTAAGCCAGTTCAGGTACATCGGTGGAAAAATATAGCAAGATGCTTATCCTCATGGGTCTTCGAGGAATGCAGATAATCAACTGTAAAGATAATCAAGAAGTAACTTATGAAGTATTTTAGAAGGTAATAAATACTCTAGAAAAAGAAATAGAGCAGGTTAAGTGATTGAGGGGCTGCAGTTTTAAATAGGAAGTCAGAATGGGGCTCACTGAGGAAGCAGAGTTGGGATAGAAGAGGAGGTTGGATTTGAACTAGTTGGAGAGACAGGGTTCCAGGCACAGAGAAGAGAAGAGAAGAGCTAGCTCCAATATTCTGCCCTAGCAGTACACGGCGGGTTCTAGGACTGTCAGGACAGCGTGGGGAGCAGGGTGAAGAGGGGCTCGAGTAGTAGGAGAGGAGATCAGTAGTAGGTGAGGTCTGATCTTGTAGAACCTTCCAGGTCATTGCATGGACTTGGCTTTTCCTCTGAAGGAAAGAGGAACCACAGGGGAGATGGAGCAAAAGAGTGACAAGATCTGAGAGCTTTTCCAGGCTTGTTCTGGCTGCTGTGTCGATTCTAGACCATTGGGGTGTGAAGATATGCAGCAGATGTTGCAATGATCCCAGTGGCTGGAGAGTAGTAGCTGCGGGATGGCGAGAAGGAATCAGATTCTGGGTGGAACTGAAGTGACCTGTCCGAGATCACACAGCTAGTCAGTGGCAGAGCCAGGTGAGAGTAAGGTGAGCCACACCTTACCATCGATCTCTTGCTTATGGCACAACTCCTCCCCTCGGGTCTCTTGGTGTCCTACTGCCATCTATGAATGCAGGTTTCTGTGTGGGATTGTTGGTTGTCTTGGAACTATCAGTGCATTTTAGTATATATCTTGCTGCCTGCTCGGAAATGTTTGGGGGCAAGAAGGTAGTATGTCAGCTATCTGCTCTTTGCAAGCTACTCGTCTACTCATCTTGTGATTTCTAGATGATTGTTACAAAAACTTCTGGGGCATATTCTGCTCTGCAAAGGAAGGACGAGTAACCAGGATACCAATATGCCAACTGGAAGCACCCCATGGGGATTCCATGTGGAGAGATTCTGCCCTGCTGAAGATAAACATGTGCTCCTGCCCCACGGCTACTCAAGGAAGAGGCAGATGAGCCGCCACTGTAATTACAACCATGCTGCTTTTCTCTTACCCAGAAGGTTTCCGAGGATTTGGTGACTCTGATCTGTTGCTTGGCAACATTCTCACTGAGTCGCTTCTCTTCCAATTTCCAATCCTATCCGGCCAGGGAGAATTCTCATAGCAGACACTCTGCCGCTCCTCGGCTTTTAGATTGTAAAAGGCAGATCTCGATTTAGATCTCTGACCTAAGGGATGACGCCAAGGGACCCAAAGAGCTACAAAGTCTTAACTAAACCGGACTTCAGTCTTGCCACAACTTCCTAAATGGGCCCTCCAGCAGAACCACTACAATGCAAGTGCCAGAAAGGCATGTTTGATTCACTGATGTGTCTCCAGCTCCTAGAACCATCCCTGACACATTAGAAGGGACTGGCAAACATTTATTGCATATATATGGGTAAACTACAGAATTACTCTATGGAAATTTTTATATCCCAGTCCTTTGGAGTTCTTTTTCCTGTTCTTTCTTATTTCTTGTCCTTTCTCCCTCCCCTCCTCCTCATTCTTTCTCATTTTTACATCTATATTTGAGAACTCCTCCCTCACCCCACCCCTGCCCATTTGTCATTTGCCTACTACCATTCTAGTCATTCATTAAAAAAATTGGCCCATCGGAAGGACAACTGGAACCACAAGCCACAACCAGGTATGATCGCTGGAAGCTTCACAACGAAGTCTTAAAGCATTTAGGAGGAAACACCAAAACCCAAACAATTCCAACTGTGCCCTTTTCATTTCCAGCTCCATATAAATTTTAGACGAACATACGGTCATGTGCATTAGTGATAGCAATGTTTTTTTTGCCACACACGAGAATGAAAAAGTCTTCTCAGACACCGTAGGCACCACAGGCCGGCTGACCTTCTTTCCCTTTGCCCCAATCCTTCGGTCTCTCACCAAGTTGTGCTTCTATGTCCCTTGCCCCAGTGAGAACTCTAGACGGTGTTTTCTAACTCAAATCAAGTGATCTCTATCAAAGTGTATATACATTTGCTAAATATGCTTAAGTTGAGCTAGTAGGTTGTCAAAGTCTAGGATGGCATTCAGATCTCCGACCTCTCAGGGACTAAAGGTCCAAATATTTGCCTGAATGGCTTCATTAGTCACCCTCACACTGAAACAACCTCTGTCTCCAGCTTCTCCATTTCTGTCAGTGGTACTGCACTCTTGTGGACACTCGCGCTCCAACCTAGAAAGCAGGGTGGCCGTGTTTCCTCCATACTGTAACTCAGGAATACCAGAAAGTTGTCTTCCCTTTTCCTCGTCCTCTGGTTCACGGATGCCTGAAATTTCATAATTTGTTTTGGCTTAAATCCAAGAGAAGGGAAAAGATGTAAATTTCTTTTCTAGCGCTGACTGTTTGCCAGGTACGATCTTATTTATTCTCCCTATCAATCTTATGCCTCAGACCCTTTTTATATACGAGGGAACTGAAGCACAGATGCTGAGTGATTTTTTTCAGGGTCACAAAGGTAAACAGAAGAAATGATTGCTGAACCCAAGGTGGGTTGACTCCAGAATCTGATTTATCTACTACCCCCGGCTAATATCTATGTGAGCCTAGCACTGTGTTAAATATTTGTCTTATTAGATATATATTGTCAGAGTCAGTAAGTTTATCAGGGTAGTACCTGATGAAGGTGCCCCACCCCCGTGTCTCTGACTGAATAAACCCCTCACCCCAACCCCAGCAGTCCTCATTCAATGACTGATGCAAGTGCCATACAAAGACCGAAGCTCCCTCGCCCCTAAGGTGGGATAACCCTACACTGACTCCCAGAACTCCCCACTGGCATTAAGCTCCAGATGTCCACAAAGAGATGTGCTTTATAATACGCCCTGTATTGGCTGCCATTCTGTTCCTCTCTCAGTTCCCAACTTACCCATAGATGTTTCTTGGGATCCTTTCCAAAATAAACTCCTTGCACTTGAATACTTTTCTCAGGGTTCTCAGGGTCTGCCTCTCTGGAACCCAAACTAAAGCAGTCGGTAACTGTCCTCAAGATAGATTTTCAGGGGAAGAATCAGCAGACTTTGAGATCATCAAACATTGGAGGGGACAGAAGAACCGTCAGCTCTCATTTGCTCCCAGAGAGTCTTAACTAAGTCAGCCATTTATTCCTTATCTCATTAGCTACAGCAGGGAGATGAATTCATGTATTTGTCCATGAACAAATATTATTCCAGTTCTAGGGAAGAGGGATAAAGCAGTGTACAAAATGGACAAAATGCCCTGCCTTTATGGAGGTTATAGTCTAGTGGCTGCAAGGAGATTTTAAAAAAGAACCAACTAGATCCCCTGGAATTAAATAATACATATCTCAAGTACCTTTCACTGTATAGGTTCCCTCTTCTCCTACCACTCGCTTTGTTCTTTAAAATTTGTCAGGGGCACCTGGGTGGCTCAGTCGTTAAGCGTCTGCCTTCGGCTCAGATCATGATCCCAGGGTCCTGGGATGGAGCCCCGCATCGGGCTCCCTGCTCAGCAGGGAATCTGCTTCTCCCTCTCCCACTCCCCCTGCTTGTGTTCCCTCTCTCGCTGTCTCTCTGTCAAATAAATAAAATCTTTAAAAAAAAATTTTTATTTGTCAGAGGAGCTTTTGTCCCCTATAGCCTGGATTTTGCTGCTTAGGTCCTTACAGTGCCACTTAATACTTCACTGTATTTTCTGAAAATTGCTAGTTACATCTAGAAGCACGATCAGAATCAGGTTCAAATTTTGGGCAACATGATTTCATAGGACTGTGTATTTCCATCAGGAGGCATATAGTGTCAGCTTGTCTCTTTTTGTGATATCACAAGCTGTCGATAATCATTACCAAGAGTTATTATTAGCTGGAATACTCCCATAAGGAAAAATTATTCCATCAGCTATTTGGTTACTCTAAAGTACAATTCATTTAGGAACACCAAAATACACGATTTCTTTTTTGTCAGTTCTCAAAATAAGACGGTTCTTTTAACATCTTCCAACATGGCCTACGAAGTTTGTTTCTTTTGAGTGACACTGTGAATTTATAGATCCGCTGGGAGCCTCTTCGGCTTCACTCCAAGGTCATCCCGGCATGACGCTAGCAATATTTGGTTATTCCCTGCTTTCTGGTATGACAAAGTGTTCTGAACTCATCTTTACATTTCTTGTCTTCAGACACGGAATCAGCAATTCCTGCCAGGATTAGCTGCCTTTTAATTCCATTCTTAGCAGGAAATATACATTTAAAAAAATTCTGTCTGATCAGTAAATAAATCCTTGTTCGACTTCAACAAGTAATGCTAGGTGTTGACCCACTGCTTCCCAAGACGTAAGATCCTGAAGGCAGCCAGCTGGACATCCTGGGTGCTCTGGCTGGGACAACTTTCTCCCTCCTGACTAAATCAATAAGGCAGCTGACCTCAGTTTTGGATTCCCTCTCTTCTCCGTCCAGTTCAGTAACCGAGTAAAGAGCACCTGGTTGTTAACTTTGGTATTCCATCCACATAACTGTTCTTAGTAATGCGCGAGGACAGCACAGGTGACACACTTCTGAGCATCTCAGTCACTTCCTGGCCATTGATGGCGGTGTCCAACTCCCTCCGGAGCCCTGTGCCAGGCACTGGAGAGCAAAGAGGTGAAAAATAAGGAGCTCCTGTCCAGTCTGGGGACAGAATGCATCCTCTAAAAAGTCACAAGATGGACAGTATGCACAGGAAATGCTAGAGGATTCTGGAGGGCTATGGAAGGACCCTGATTGCTATGGAGGAGGTAGTGATACAGCTGAAGGGTTCCTGTGGCAGAGATGATGCTCTACCATTTCCACTTCCTGGACACCCAGGGAGATGGCATTTCCTTACTTCCTCTGGCCACTGGAATGTCTGTGGGAACATTCCAGGTCTGGCCTTTGAAAGGGAAAATAATGACCCCTCAAAAATGTATCTTTGTGTCTTTCCCTTGTTGGTCTCCCTCCCTTCATGCTCCGCCCCCTCGGAGCTCCTATAGCCAGGCCTGTGCCTCTGGGCAGCATGCTTCTCAGGTGGCTGGCTGCAGTCACGGTTCACAAGCAGACATATCTGTGCCTCAGAGTTGAGGAGAAGGTTCCTGGTCTCAGACACCTAACAATTCTTTCACCCAAAGGGAATTTCGGGGTTACACTGAGACACGTAGAACCTTTTACCTTCTCCCAAGTCATACTGCCAAAGATCCACCTACTACTCCTGTGAGCAGAACTTCTCAAATAGGAAGCGAGAGTTCTGGGTGGGTATATAAACTGCTGAATCATAGCCTCATCCTAGAATATTACGCAGCCTTCACACACCTTACCTCCAGGGTGACTGTCACGGGTCACTAAGGAGCAAGGTCATGCCCAGGATCCATCCACTGACTCTCTTCCCACCGGTGGCTGTGATACTTTCCTTCTAAAAATAACATTTATCATTTATTCTCGTTAGGAGAAAAAGCCATTTACCGTTGAAACCACTTAAAACAGATTAATAAAATAAAGAAAATGAAAATCACCTATAACCCAGTAATCCAAAAATATAGTCTGGGGTGTATGCTTCCGGTCATTTCGAAACCTCAGGGTATGTGTGCCTAGTGTTGGTTTTGTCCTCTCAAACAAGAGCCTATCGCCCGTGCTGTTTCGTAACTGGCTTTCTTCCTCGACAATATCGAGTGGCCATTTCCCGATTAAATATTTCTCTAGGACCAGACCCATATATCCGGAGTACAGGTGGTTTCACCAGGGAGGCGGGCCCTTCTCACAAAGAAGGATTTGTCTGTCGAGGCTCCGGGCGCCCGGGGTCACGGGGGGGGGGGGGGGGGGGGGGGGCTCCGCACATCTGCCAAACCAAACAGACGGGAAGGATGAAGGCCTGGGAGGCAGCGCTTGGCCTGGGCGGCGAGGAGCAGAAATCCCCAAAGCACCCACCTGAGTCAGCCCGGAAGCCTTGCGGCCGCCTTGCTGCACTCATCCCCAGGCCTCCCTTTCAGACACTAGTCGCTGGGCTCTGGAAAGCGGACTTTCTCCACTTCTCTTCCACTGGACTTCTGAGGTGGGGGTGAGCACCCGGGGCGGGCTAGGCGGTGTGTGTGTACGGAAGTGGGGGGTGGGGGGGCTGTCTAAGCCGACGCGTCCTTTCTCTTTCCGGACCCTGCCGCCCCCTGGAAAGAAAAGGTCGACTTAACACCGCTTCACCTCCTAGGTGGGATTTGCAAAATCCTTAGAA